>NC_047111.1:116397884-116480384 GCF_902500255.1 Thalassophryne amazonica | reverse complement strand
ATGGAAGGACAATGTAACCCACAGGCTCTTAGCACTGCATCTACTGCCCGGAATAAAAAAATACCCCATCTAAGCAGAAGTGCTGACAACTCCAAACCCCAGAGTTGTCTATCACAGCTGACAGAAACCTTCAACATTCCACTCATTCACTGTCACTGCTCCAAGTTTTCCTCTGTCTTTGTGCGTTGGTCTCCATCTCCCTCCCTGTTGTGCGATCGTAAGCAGATACACAGCCGAGATCTCACAGATCACGTCACGTAGGTCTGAGGTTTTACAGTCATACCACATTCCACTGACACAATGCATAACAGCAGCATCACAGTGTTGGCAAATCGCACATTAATTTGGTTAGGTTGCTTAAAAAAGTCGCCCCGAAAGTCGTTTTTTCTGCCCTTTATCTCTCCTCCACGCACATTACCATTGCTCTCCTCAAAACAGACAAAAATAAACAGAGGGATGCAAGAATGTTTGCTCAAGCTTGAATCAATTAAAGTGCACACTGTGATGATTCGTTGGCCCTGCACTGAAAATTCTATCTCTCATCGGAGTGTTTCTGTAAACAGTAATTAGAACCAGGATCTCCCTCTGTGACGGACTTGTGGTTGGGTGGCCTTTGAAATGCTGAAGGAATAACATCTCTCTCTCAAACAAACTCCCCACTTATTATGCAGAATGATTTAAAAGACTATTCTGACTCACAGTGAAGTCTGGAAGCCATTTAGTTCCTGCAAAAAGAATAAAATGCCACCGCAAACATGCTTCTGTGCCATGCCCATATTTTGTCAGAAAACAAAATTAGAGAACTAAGCAGCAAGTGTTGAAAGCGGTCTGACCTCAGGGACGTTTCAGACTGCACACGTTCCCAAAAGAGTTCTTCAGTCAGAGGCCCGTCTTTATTTATTTGTTCTTAATGAAGCCTGCAGTCGCATTAATGGCAAACACCTTAAATAAATCTTCCTCGCACAAAGAACAACAAACACCAGGATTCTCTCAGAGCTCCCTCACGGCCTCACGTGCACGCACTCATAAAGCTGCAATCCCACCTCTGACCCGAGTCAATCCACGACACGGTACAATGCCTCACTAGTTTATTAGTCTCATCTATATGCCATAATATAAAGCAATGGAAAAATAACCCAGAATTACAATCTTTGTTTAAAAAAAAAAAAAAAAAATCACAGTGCACTATTTTTAAAGCACTAACACAAAGTGTGTTAAGTGTGTGAGTGTTTCCAAGTTGCCAATTTATTTGCAGAATGCACAGCAGTGCAGACCGTAAATGGGCTGGATGAAGTGGAATATAAATCGCAGAGTCAAAGCAATGAAACCATAACAGTGTTCTGTATAATGTCAATGCCAGCAACATCTCACAACGTTGGCCCTCCCGTGATGCATTTAACGCACAAGGATCACAGAGCCAGCACCAATCAGCCCACCGTAAATACTGGTATCTGTAGATTAGTTTTTGTTTATGTTGTGTATTAAAATTGACTTTTGTGCTTCGAAGCCCAAAATCAAAAGGTTTCCCAGACAGGAGTAAAGTTAGCAAATAAGTGGGTGTTTCTCCTCCATGAATGGACAACCAACCAGTTGGTGGCAACTGGATCAGAGACGCTGTGTATCTGCGTTGTGGTCAATTCTGAACTACAGTTGTTGTTCTTGACTGACCTACAAAATGTCCTCTGACAACTAGATGTATATGTGCAAGGAACAAAGATCATAAAAACAGTCAATATACAATAAAGACTTTTACAAATGCAGGGATAAGATAATCCTTTAATAGCCCCATGACGGGGAAGTTTACAATGTTATAGTAGCACAGGGACAGTCACAGGACAACAGTGCAAGCATTAAAAATTAAGGTAGAAGAAAATAATTACAGAAGTCAAGATCTGTGCAGAATAACAATATATACAGTAGAATAGATTACACTATATACAAGCAGAAAGAATGTTTCATAATATTGCACTAGTGTTAAAGTGATGTTGTACACGAGTGTAAAATTTTTATTCCATGGAATGTGTAGTATTATTGCAAATGGCTGAAAAATTGTTAGCATAACAATATTAATGATTTGAGTGATAGTAAATAGTGTGAAGCCTAAGTGTTCCTAATTAACTGACAATTTCGAGCATCTCCTTTGTGTGCATCACTCGGGAGAGTTTGATTTTTCTCTCTTTAACTGCAGTAAAACCCTTGAGTTTATATTAGTCAACTGCATCTGAACCCGACTCCTGTGTCGGATGGATTCAAAGGGGTGTGGCGATCCCTGATGTTTTAATATTCCTCTCTAGTGCATAACACAGACAGACCATATTCGCAATGAGATCAGGTGAGGTCTCGGAGCATGTTTTGAGACGCACCTCCATATATCCAACACCCCAGAGAACCGCCTTGTGTCCTTGTTAGCAAATACCAACGCAGACAACCGGTCCATCCCCACCTCTCAAAAGTAGTTGTCTGTTGCAGCCATGTGATACCAGGAGGTTTGAGAACAACATTAAACCAGGACTGTAGGTGGTCCTTCAGCCTGCAGATGGTTGGTGGCACTTCAGTCACCATAAAGCATTTGGGTCACTTCATGAGAAGGAGTCACCATGACTACGTTTACATGCAGCCAATAACCCTTTCATAACCGGAATATTAGCAATAACCCGGTTGCGCACGGCCATGTAAACACCCACAAAAACCCAAATATGCTCATATTCCAGTTTTTAAAAACCCGAATATGACCCCTGGGTTATTCCTTTTCTAACCCGAATATCAGGTCATATAAACACACATCGGAATATCCCCATAGAAAGGAACATTATTTTGTGTTCTGCGCATGTCCTGTCCGCAAGGAATCTTGGTCTTTTGAGTACGGCAACTACTTGTATGCGGCGCGCGCAACAGCACATGACACCACAGAAGCAGAGGTAAACAGCGCATTGTGTTCTGCGTCCTTATCAGGCGGGCCGGTCGCGATGTGCTTACTGAGTCTGCGGGCTTGGTAAACACTGCAGTGGGCCACTCACACCGTCCCCCTCTGCTGTGTGGAGCTGTGTGGAGCCAACTGTGGCAACAGGTCCAGAGACTACGCTTGCTGTTTTGATGCGGAGGCAGCCTGCAAGGATAGATTTCTTGCGGAAAAAATCCACAACACTGCAGGGTCTCGGTAACCGCAGCCACAGAGCTCTGTGGCCATGACTTGGATTCTTTGCGGGTCCTGCATCCAGGCAGTGAGGGAAGGGAGAGCACACGCATTGTGTTCTGCGTGTGTCTGTTTATAATTTTCTCGCCCAGAAGAAAAAAGAGAGTGTTTACACACGAGAGAAAAGTAAGAACATGTTAATGCCTGTTTGAGACAAGTGTATAAAGTGTGTAGTGAGGGGTTTTATACGAAGCAGGATTTGCACGAATGCCAGACCAAATCAAGCACCGGTGGAAGACGTGCGTCGCTGTTTATATGGGGATATTCCAAATGATACCAATGACCATGTATACAGGAGTAACTCTGTCTGCTTAAGCATGTAAACAGGTTATTCCTAATGATTCAGAAACCGGAATATTGACCTTAATCTGAATATTAACGGCATGTAAACGTAGTCCACTACACAAGCCAACATTATTGGTCAATAAAAAAAACAGAACAGCCCTATGTGCTGGGAAAAAATATTAAATGATTGTCTCTATATATTGATTAAATAACTGTGGTAACATACAGGACACAATTATCATGGAATTTTTCTTTTTTGAGTTTTTAATCTGAAACGGGAGACACCAAACCCCACCAAATTTGTTACACACACAACCTAAGTATTATTTTGGTAAAATAAACAAATCTCTGAAAACTAATTTATCTGAATTTATTTCTGATTTGATGGGCACATGGTAAAATTAATTTTCCCCCATAGACCAGTGTCTTAATCACTCGGTACGGCTGCAGAGAGCATGCCAAAAATGTGGCGTTGAATGTAACCCATAGTGTCCCCACTCTGTTACATTTAAAACCCATCTTTCTAAACTGCTAATTTATTCAATAAATAAAACTCCAGCTGTGCTGTTTGAAAGAACCACTCTTGAGAGCCTTAAACCCACGGGAGATTGAATTTAGTTGAACAATAAACAGTCATCAATTATTCCCTTTATGTTTGTTTCATGCCAAAAACAGCACTCTGGGGCATTCCAGTGAGCCCATCCAAAAAAGTACAACATGACTAATCTCAGTAGTGGATTTTATGTATTCCTCTTGGTCTGTATATTCATATCTTAAAGTCTATAGTACCTTGCTAAGAAATTTAAAAACTGACCCTCATGTCACACACTGGTGACGACTTTTCATGAAATGAGCCATTTAGAAATGACTGACACCAGAAAGGATGATCTCTTGTGTCTGCACCACAGTGGGAGTCATTCTACTGCTTTGTTCCATTGGAGGGTGACATGCATTATGAAGAGGATGTGGAAAAAGCTATGTGGATCCTTATCTCTTGAAAAGAAGAAACCATCCCAGTGCACCAACTTTCCAGTCCACTACACCTCATGGCAGTGCTCAGGTCCAACCCTGAGCTGGTACTTGTGGCTGGACCCCTAGAACCCCATTTTGGCAAGGATATGGCCCAGAGAGGGTCCAATAACAAGGGATTCATTTTTAAACCTGCTGACAGAAAACATGTCTCCAGAGCCTTCACATGTTGGAGTTAAGTAAAAAAAAAGTGGCTAATTCCAATTTGCCTGCCTTGCTAAAAGTTAAAGCTAACCAAATGTTTGCAAATGTAATGGCATTGAGTACATGAGCTAAGACTTGCACTTTGGTCTTGTGATATCAGTTTGCTGAGAAGCTGAAACCCAGTGTCAGTAACCTTAGCTGGGGAAGCTTTCACCCTGATCTCATAGCTAAAGCCTCCAGAGAATCTCCTACATGTTAACTCCTCATCGCTCCCTTCCTCAGCTCTAAAGACTTTAACAGCGTTAGCAGCTCTGAGAGCGGTAACAGCACATTGATACACTGTGATACTCTTGAGCACCGATGAATTCACAGCACACAGGCATGCGTGTTGGACATCCCCCAGCTGGAAGCTCGGGGCGCTGGGGTCTGACAATGACGGACGCTCCCCTGCTGGCCCTCCCAGACTCTCCCTCGTGTCAGCAGCTCTCTAAAGCTGAAGCTGGGAGGGGTGTTCAGTTACAAAGCCTGCCTCCCGCCATGCAGAGGGTCTTCGTCTGGAGCTGTTTTATTAGGGCTAGACTCCCAGGGGTGGCTGGGGAACGGGAGCGGGAAGCTATGCAGCAGGCCAACTATTCTGGCTGTGAGAGCGTGACGTGCAATATTTCACCGAGAATCCATAGCATGCTGGTATCACCTCACAGTAACACAAACCACTGCTTCAACAAGCGGGGATTGCGCAAAAGGCCAGACAGGAGGCGAGGAAGCGTGTTAAGCTACCGTTCTTAACATCTATATTTCATGCCCATCTCGTCTGGTTTATGAATTTTGTATTACAAGTTGTGAAGGCAGAGTTACGTGTCTATGTACATATAAATAGCGTCTGTGTGCATGTAAAGCAACTGCAATGGAGGCGTGTCTAATGTGTGCGGTTAGCCAAGAACTAAATCTCCGACTCCTCTTCTAAGATACGCCGTCGCTGACGATGATCCTCTGTGAAATGGTAGCAATCTGAGCTAATTGGTCTTACTAAGCCACTGAATTTTCTGAGCTTGTCTGACAGATGCAAGGCCGTGGAAGCGTAGCTGCCAGGCTTAAAACTTTCCTTTTTGCTAAAGCTTATAGTTAGGGCTGGATCAGGTGACCCTGAACCATCCCTTAGTTATGCTGCTATAGACGTAGACTGCTGGGGGTTCCCATGATGCACTGAGTGTTTCTTTCTCTTTTTGCTCTGTATGCACCACTCTGCATTTAATCATTAGTGATTGATCTCTGCTCCCCTCCACAGCATGTCTTTTTCCTGGTTCTCTCCCTCAGCCCCAACCAGTCCCAGCAGAAGACTGCCCCTCCCTGAGCCTGGTTCTGCTGGAGGTTTCTTCCTGTTAAAAGGGAGTTTTTCCTTCCCACTGTAGCCAAGTGCTTGCTCACAGGGGGTCGTTTTGACCGTTGGGGTTTTACATCATTATTGTATGGCCTTGCCTTGCAGTGTGAGGCGCCTTGGGGCAGCTGTTTGTTGTGATTTGGCGCTATATAAAAAAAAAAATTGAATTGAATTGATTACACATGTTTACAGTACGACATAGTACAAGAGAGGGGACGAGGGGAGGAGGAGGGAAATGTCAAGGAGAATGACACGTACATAAACCAAAAGTCTGAGATTTAACACAAAAGGAGAGAGCCGTGCTCTGTCCTGCCTCCTACCTTTCCTAGTATCCATTCATACACTGTCTGGCAGCGACAATGTGCTCTGTCTGTCCTCACGAGTCATAATGAAGCCATTAACTCGATGAGAGCGGCAGCGACAACACTCACCCGTACCCACAGTAGCTCTGATTACAGCTGCTCCTGTAATGGCTCTTAACTGCCTCTGCGTCTCAGTCTACACTTCTCACCCCAACAGCATACAGAAAATCTGCTGCCTTTGCTGCTTAGACAGCTTCTGCAACCTTTGACGTTCCCCCCTCACCGACATGATCGTCACAGTGCAGCGGTGGGATCAGGGGCAGCACGGTGTCTCATTTCCAGCACCTTCGGAGAGAAAATCTTTATATTTATCCCTGAGGGTGTGAGGTCAGGCTGGAGGGAATGTAACTAGAGAAGAGCTGGGTCAGGGACTCGATGATGGGCATGCTGGCACAGGTGACCACCAGAAGTGGTGGGTGGAAAGCTGGCCAAGGCGATCAGACCACTCCTGCCAGGAGCCCTGTGCAGGGCAGCGTTCAGGGACGCTCGTTTCCCACAGCTGACAGATCTTGTGCAGGTTTGGCTGTTGTGTTCAGTCTCTGGAAAGCTTTGAAATAACAGCAGCGTGTAATGAGGGCCAATCCAGCCCAAAGCAAGTGGTCAGCGCCTGTTGTCACTACTACCTAAGACTATGCTGAGAGACACGGCAGCTGTGGAGTAAGCCAGACCATTTGACCTCAATGTCATAAGCACATAAGTCACTTGATGGGACTTCTCACAGGATCTGATGTCTAAACTAGCGAGGAGTGAGACGTGGTAGGTGGTCCCTCTTTATGTGTGTCGCCCCCTACAGACACACAGACGCCACTTTTGGGGGAGGGGGAAGACCAACAGATTATAACTAAGTCAGAGATCACTTTACCCAGAACTATTTCAACGTGATATGGTTCCTGCAGCGATTTCACAGGTTGTTATGCACCATGTACAGTGAAGATGATGGAAATTTTAATTTTTCATAGGTTTTTCTTTTATGTCCTTTACTCAAATTTCTCCCACTATTACTCTGAACTGTGTAAAATCTTGATTCACTTACACAGATATGTTTTCAAACAAGCTAATAAATGCCAGCAAGTATCTAAAACACAGATATCTTTAACCCCAGAAACACCACACAGACACGCGTAAGAAACAGCCTGTTTCTGTAAATAGAAAGGAGCTGCTGCTAATCACATCCCCTCATCAAACTGAAGGGCAGCAGCCACAGTGTAACAGTGGAAAGCTTGACAGTGTCATGCGGTGTGCAGGCTGGCTCAAAGAAAACAAGACACCACATTTAAATTAAAAGTATAGGGGCACTGACCTTTTTAAGATTTAAGGCATCAAAAGAATTTTCACTGGCACCACTATAATTTTATTTATGACCCTTTAAATAGGGAATTCACAATACGACATTGCCAATATCATCAAAATCTGTGTTGTCTAGAAAAATTAATAAAGAGTTTGTCTGAATGAGAAATTTTAAAAAGAACAGATGGCCTTGAATTACTTACAGTAGTGATACATACAGGCTATGATTGTCATGATTTGCCCTGGATCTGGGCTTATGTCCTGTTTTGGCTTTCTCATATATGAGACAGTTATCTTTGATCTTCTGTTTATCATGATTTCAGTCAATGGTTATATGTATCTGGTCATTGTATTTTAGTCACTTGTTAAAGGCCCTTTCACATATAGTGCGAAGTTTGGATGACGTTTTGACAAATCGTGCAGGATGCCGGTGCAACGGTTCGTGCACACGACGGTGTCTGTCGAGCAGGAACAGCAGCTCACGCTGCTGCGGCTGCTCGCACTGTGTTCCATGGGACGAATTGCACCACATCACACTGCTGATCTGGAGGAAAATGAAATAAAACCAGCTGTATAATTAGTGAATATCACTGGGTTGATATAAATAATACATAAAGGGGGACATAATACAGAACTCCGTGGTTAAATAACCCTGGTTTAAAAGAAAACACAACTCCCAAGATTTGAACCCACGCTGTCTGATTGCCAGACAGCAACTCTATCACTGCACCACAATCACTGTCTCGTAACAGGAGCATGAAATGGCTCTAATCAACAAGCAGACAAGTGTGTTTTCTAAAAAAAGAAGAAAAGCGCTGGAATAACTGACCAAACAGCATTTGCTATGGTGTATTTCTGCTGATATGTGACTGAGAGTGGCATATTTGTCGTACTGTTGGCCTGTCATATGGTCTTGCGGCACGCAGCTCACGTGTGTCTGTCAAAACATGGTGCGTGTTCTGCAGCTCTGATGTTCAGGACCAGCTATGTCAACAACTGCCACGCCCCCATCCATTCAGAGCACAGACCAAAGTCTCATTTGATCACCTCTGTGATCAGATGAGATATGCCTTGCCTGCGGGGGGCACGCAAACCACACACATGCACATGTTTTGGGGGGTTGGAGAGCGCGACACACACACACAAATGTTGTGGGGGAGCCAATGGCATGCCACATCGCAACTTCTCAGTCGTGGGGAACTTAGACGACAACAGTGCGACTGGCCACATTAAAGCTGCCATGCCAGCGGTGTTAGATGTTCATTACGGAATAACCCTGTTGTGTCTGATGATAGGTGGACGTTCATGCTGGGTTATACAGTCGAACATACAGCTTTACTGACGACGTGTAGCGGAGCCAGTAAAGCTGTGTTTCCATGGTTTATTTTTCTGCATGTAATTTGGTCGGTAGGCTTACCGTTACGCACTGATCATCTCTCCAACAGAGGTCAGGGGGCGGAGTAATCCATCGAATGCGAAAATCCATCAAACGTCAAACGGTAATTTTGTATCAGAATCCACACCAATACTTTCGTACCGTAGCTTAAATTCACCCATTTCAGCAGCAGCACGTGACTTTCTCTCACTCTGAGCTAACAGCGCTAACAGCTAGCAGCGCGCACAGCCGATGTTCTAAAGAATTGTGCGTTTCAAAAGTTCAGCGTCCCAACAATACTGTGCACTTGCGCGTGGAGGGCAGGAATGACATTCGACAGTAATCACATCTCGTCAGAACACCAGAATACATCTTTTGCGACCGTTGTTGCAAAAATTCCGTGTATATAAGGTGTTATACGGTCCGCACGCTCACACGATTAACCAATCAGATTTGTGGAAAAAATGTAATTGGATTAGAATACACCTTTATCCGGTATTTAGACGCTGTTTACCTTTATAATGTATGCTTGTGTAAGCTGTTAGCATGTCTACCTCCAAACAAAAACATTCCTGGTTCAAGGCCATTCGTGTCGCACTCTCCTTGTCAGTACGGGCATCAGGCACAAAAGATCTGCCAAATCAACATGTGGCTCCAAACTGAATCCACTGTAGTGACCCAGAGCAAAACAGAAGAAGCCAAAAGAAATGGTTCTTATTGGTGTTCTACTTTATGCTGCTGTAGATGTCCTCTTGTACCAATGGAAACTTGTTACTGAACAGTCAGCAGTAGCTCAGTCTTGCACACGCTTTCAATATTTCTTTACCATCTGACACTATGAGCGATGGAACAACAAAAATTAACCAAAGAATTAAAATATATTTGAACGAACTAAAATGGTTCCTGGTTCTTCTGTGCAAAACAAGTTCAGATTTCGTGGGATATGACCAGCATTCCAAAATGTAAGACAGGGCCTGACCTGCATGTCAGTCATTGTTTCACTTCTTCAGCCTGCCATGGGCCTGGTGTTAGTCCTTTTATAATCCAACAGTTTTTAATAAAGTTTTTAATATTGTCATATAACTGCAAAGTTGACTTTGACACTCTCATGTTCTGACTTTAAGCACTAAGGCCCCCTTTTCCATTCTTTGCGTTGCGTACGTGTCAGTGTTTGAATCACTTCTATGTTGAGACACCTGGGTGTTTTCACCCAGCTTTCGCGTCAGCTTCGAAGTCGACACCGGCCACAAGTAATGCGCCTCGCATGGAATTAAAATCTTGACACGTGCATTGTCTGTGCAGTGACAGAATCCATGTCACATAGAAGCTGAAGGTCCACAAGTCTGTCCATCAGTAGTATAGTAGGAGTAAACTATTATGTGCTCAGCATGTGGCAGAAAGTTTGTTCATCCTGCAGCAAATTAAATCTCTTGGGAAGACTTCCTCAGGTAAACTGAGGTTCCAGCAGCATTGTATAGCAGCACACACGCTAAGAAGCACACACTGGTTTACTGGCTACTGCTGTTGCTCTCCTTCCCGTCCTCCGTCTTCCTGTTACTCCTCCTCCCCCTGAGTGAGTAGACACAGGAAATATAATTCAAGTTCTACAGAAACGACCAGCACTGTATGATAAAACCGAACAGGATGGTTAGGGTTATGGTGATGTTAAAGTAAACCTATGGGAAGCAATATTAACGGAACTTGAGTTGAACGTAGTTCGTCCTCCATCTCTTCATTGTCTACTTCACTAAGCAGCGTCACTGCAGTGAATTTTCAACTGTCAGCCATGCTGCACCTGTGTTTTATTTAGTCCTAGTTATGTAAAATTTCAGGCTCAAAAATGTGAAAGCATAGTCTTGGTGTAAACGCAAAAGGCGAAGGCAAAAAGAAATGCCAGTGCTACACTGAAGCTGAGGCCAACACCAACATAACCGCTCCGTGGAAATGGGGCCTAACCTAACCTCTTTGAACTATTTGAGATATTTAAGCAGTTCTTTTAGATTTTTGTCTTGGTGGTGTGGCGTGAATGCAAAAATAATGTTACCAAGAGGTATCGTCAGAGATCACATAATACAATGTGGCTCCATAATGTTTTCCACGTCCCACAAATTGAGGTTTTCCACTAAACCAAAGCCTGCAAATGTCACTTGTTTTATCTAAAATCACTGCATTCTGTTTTAGCTGTAAAACAAACATGCGCCCACACGTTGACTGTAAAAGATGAAAGCATTGTTGTTATAATTTTCACAACTTTCCCTACAGCAACATCTATAGGAGTGGAGGTCAAAGTGATCACAGGGATTTGACAGAAAGTTTACAACATCTTAAATCCATTTAATATATCAGTATGAGTGGTGGGACTTTCTGAACCTGCTTACTCGGGTCAAGGGGGCTTGACCTATCAAAGTGGTGACTCGACGAAAGGCGGAGTTCAACCTGGACAGGCCACCAGTCTATTGTAGGGCCAACACACAGAAGAGTTTCCAATTCACCTAAGCTGGATGTCCTCGGAAATGAGAGGAAGCCAGAGCACCTGGAGGGAAGCCACACAAACATGGCAAGAACATGCAAACTCCGCACAGAAGGGACAGGGTTGGATTCGAACGTGTGACCTTCTCACTGTGAGGCAACAGTGCTAACCACTAAGCCATCGTGTTGTCCAAAACTGATACAGTATTGTTAAAAATAAATAAATAATATATGTGATACTTAGCTGTATCAGGGTTTAAATTTTGTGGTTGTTTGTCTGTTTGTTTTCGTACACACCCCGACCATCTAATGTGTCAAATTTTGAAACATGATCCTGAAGATCGATTTATGCCACTGCTCTGCAATTAGAGGAATCATTAGCAAGTCTGAAAACAACACAAATCTCAGACTAGTGCAAAAACATTTCACAACGCGCTCGCGAGCACAGCAACATGTGTTTCTTGTCTGTAACTGCAGCAGTTTCAGGAAACAACAGACAGTTGCATGTCAGTTGATCCAACAACTTCAAATACAGGCGCCCTAAAATATCAGTTATTGTCACATGTCAACAAAAAAACTGCACTGGCTTATAAACGCCATCTGCTATTATTTCTATGTTCAACACACACACACACACACACACACACACACACACACACACACACACACACACACACACACACACACACACACACACACACACACACACACACACACACACACACACACACACAGCTCTACCCATCAAAAGGTCCAGTGCCACCCGAGTCCAGGTCCACAGACTGCAGCCCTAAATCGTGGATCTGTCCTCCATGAAGGCCGTCAGCCCAGTGACCGTTTCTTTGGAGACCCTCTTTTTGCACTAAGAGATGTTGAAGCTCTGCTCATCCATTGTGTCAAGTATTTTCTTTCTCTCTTGTTCTTGCTGCTTCCACTCCTCCTCCTTTCCTTGATTTCTTTAGCCAGAGGGCAGAGTGTGAGAGTAACAGGCTTGCAGCAATAAGGAGAGTGACAGCTCGAGCTGACACGCCAACACCACATGATGTCACCGGGGAGCGTGGCGTGGAGGGCTGGAAAGAGAAATCTGTCCCCAGAGAGTCATCAGTCTGGGCCTCTTTCACTCGCTTTTAAAACGGGGGCCAACTGTTTTTACACACATTCATGCGATGCAGTCAGGCTGCTCGCAAGGATCAGATTCAGTGCCGCCTGTGCGCACCGTTAAATTGATGCAAGAAAAACTCATTCCGCCGGGATAACAGCTCGAACCTCAAAGATCAAATGTCACAAAATCTGATGTGGTATCAATTTACATGTAGACTTTTTTTCCTTAAATCTTCACCAGCTTTAATGCAGCAGCCGATATGTCTACGCGCTTGTGTATCAGTGTGTCAAGTGCCGTCTCATTACCCCGCGCTCATGTTTCGCCGCAGCGGGATTAGCGGGACACGCAGAGCTGAAGCAGATCTGTTAATGGCCTCCTCTTTTGTCCACTCTTCTTTGCTGGAGGTGCTGTGCGGTCAACTGAGTCTGGAGTCAAACCGACTCATCTCTCTCACAAAAAAAAAAGAAAAAAAGAAAAGCACAGACTAACTTCTCACCCTCTTCTTGCTGCCCGCAGCCCACTTTTACAGGAAACCTCAGCAGGGCTGCATCAACATGCTTTTCAAAATAACACCACAAATTAGCTGAGGGCTGTCGGCAAGCTTAGTGGTGATGAGCTGTGGCTACTGGGATACTTGGTGCGGGAGTGTTAGCGATAGAGGAGGCTGGTGGGAGGGAAGAGGGAGGCGGGGGCCGGCGGGGCTGAGCTGTTTATTTGAACTGTGCCGTCGTCCAAACAGTCAGCTGCTTCTCTTCTCCCTCATCAAGCCTCAGAGCTTAAGCTGGGATCGCGGCGGCGTTAGGTGGAGAACAACTTGATATTCCCCTTAGTGCGGCAGCGGCCTTCGGCTTGGGTTACCTTGAGGAAACAATGCAGCCTCTGTCCACGGCCTCCTACTCTGTAAAGACACGGGCTCAAACAGGCTCGCCAGTGTCAGGCGTGACCAGGAATTCATACACCACAGCACCCCGGCACGTTTGGGGAACTTTGCCTCTAAAGTGCCACAGAGCCTCCTTCTCCGCACACTAAGAGCTAAACCAGACAAGAAGCCCATAATTGGCGCGCCGGCCTGTTTGCTGCTGGCTTGGAAGTCGAGAAAAAGCAATCCCTTCTGGGATTTTGTTTTTTGCATGACAGTGTTTACAGTAAAACCTGACACGTGGAATAAAGAGTGGATACTGAAACCCCAAAATCAAATAGCTCCCACCAGGAGCAGCTTAATCTGGAACAGATGGTGACAGTCCGACGGACATTGATGGTTTTGGGCAGGCTTCTAAGAGCCGTTGCCAAAAACCCCAAGATAATGAATCAACTGATGGTGATGAAATGCTATGCTCTGCAGTTAGTTAGACTCCGCTTATATCAAACACACATGCTGCACAGTTTCTGTTCCAGTACAAACACACAACTTCATATGCACATCACGCACTGCAAATTAACCACGTCCGCTTCACGCGCTTTGGAATCCACTACTCAGCTCGCACGCAGCACCAGGGGGCAATGTTGGGCTGGATGTCTGACAAGCCCGATCATGGCTTCCCAGCACTTGACTGTATCCATTCAGGAGCTCGTGGAATTCTAAGGAGACAAATGAAAGCCAGGGTGTGCAGCGCCGTCTGAGCGGAAACACATGCAAGAGATCCGTGGGCTGCTGCTAAGAAACCAGGATCCTGTTCTTTAGTCCGCTCTAAGCCGCCCTGGGGCTCATCAGGGCTTTATTTCTTCACTGCATATTTATGAGAATCACAGAGGGTGAGAGGGATAGAAAAAAGATAACCTCTTTTCTTGTGGGAGCAATTAAATCTTTGCTTTCATCAGTCCTGATCACAGCCCTCTCACTAGCTTCCATCCTTTTGTGTCTCTAAATCCAGTGTTTACACTTTCACCTTCATCGCACAGACCCTCCTCTGGTACCACAAGAGAGTAGCAAGAACGGAAAAGTGACACATGATTTCCAACACCATAACCATAAGAAGTACAAAGTCTACTGTGTCTATGTATGTGTGTATGTATATATTATATATATATATATTTGGGAGCCCATCCCATCAGTCATAGGACAAAAGCCAGGGTACACCATGGACACGATGCCAGTCTATTGCATATATAATACAAATAATGGATGGCAAGTCTTGCCATCCATCAATTGTTATGTTCTCCACCCCGATCCCAAATTAAGCAAACAACAAAGAATCAAGTAAATTAGATCAATTTATTTTGTTGTGAACAGCATATGAATGCTTCTAAAACGTCAATAGCGTGCTTGTCTACCTTCTTAGTGTTTTTGGCATCCTTGGAGTTCAATATTTCCACCAGTTCCTCCTCTGTGAACTCAGCAAACCTCGCTGGCAGACGATTTTCTGCTGTTGTTAAAATGTTTGTTGCCATTTTTTCAACCAGCGTCTGTCAGCAAGTTCCTGACCCTCGTATGCTGCTCTCTGATTGGCTAGCTGTTGGCAGTAAGCTCTAACGCTATTGGTCAGTGGGAATCGATCCAATATAACTTTTGGTCCGAGCCTTTTTGGATCCTTTTGGATTCAACATAACTTTCTGGCTCCAAACATGCCAAAATACAAGTAAATGACGGACAGAAAGACTAATCTGTGATTGGTTACTGCAATCTGAGTGGACACACACACACACACACACATATATATATATATATATATATATATATATATATATATATATATATATATATATATATATATATAAAAACACACATACACACACATATGGTATGTATGTATGTACAAGGAGAGTAATACTAAACTGATACAAAATTAGAAATTGATTTTAAATCCACATGGACCTCTGAATCAATCTAAATGTTCTATGGACTAGTCAATGGTTTGGTTTTAATATTATGAACTGCTTAAGCTGTTGTGATGCTACTTCTGCATCTCTCACAAAAGTTCAAAGGTCAGAATGAGGCTTTCACAAGACTGGTCAAGGGAAGAACAAACTTTGAGGTAAAAACAAAATCAATCTGTCAGATAGCGGGAGGCAGTTTACGTTTGTCTCACAGTTTATCAACACTGTCATATGAGTTCAGAATGGGAACGTTACATTGTGTTATTTATGCTATGCTAACAACAGCTGGCTTCTTCTTCTGTGCTGCACTTTCTGCTACTCAGGGTTTCAATAGGTACCATTGGCCAGCGCCACCATCAGGCTACTTTACAAAATGCAAGTGTAATATTTTTCAGTCAAAAGTGAGAAAGGCAAAGAACCCTGTTTGCAATATGGTATCATACAACCTGGGTCAGGGTGACTGCAAAGACTTTTACTGTGAAAATCACAGTCATTGCTCTGCATGTTTAGTTTTTTTCCATTTTGACCACATTTAGCAGGTGTGAGATTAAAATCCTCTATTCCCCTATTTGTTTGCAGAAAAATTAACAGGAATGAACCACTGAGGTAAACGCAGAAGTTTTACACAATTTGGATCATGTTTCAGCAACTAATAAAGCTGAATAAAATCTCATCTTTTCTGTAACTGCCCTTTGTGTGGAGTGTTTGGGCAACATGCTAGTAAAAAAAATAAATAAATAAAATCAAAGTGTTGTTGGATTACTGAATACTTTGCACTCGAATTCAAATTTTCTAAATATTCTGAAAGTTCTGTATAATCATGTATGAGCCCCTTCTAATAATGCATATACTCCAAATCCTTTTTTTAACCTTCATATAATATGTATAAAAAACAAACAATAATGATAAATACAGTATTGAAAGTATAAGAAAATAAAACCACAAAAGCCTCCAAAAGCAACAAAACAGTGATATTAATTTATTCATCGTGCACTTCAGTGGTAATTAAAGTAGGGGTGATGCATCCCCTGCATGCGCACATACAGTAAATGTGTTTTTTGCACTGTAATGATGTCATTTTATTTATTTCATGATGCTTTACTATGTAATGATAACCAATTACCTGATGGACATTAGCTTTAGATAGCCTTATTGATTGTAGTGATACCCTGGAAAATGTTTTTAGACAATTATTAAATCACTTTGTGGCAATTCTTCTGACATGACAAGCTGAATTTATAAGTGATTTGTTGACTGCTATAAGTGGCTCAGTGGTTCACTCTGTTGTCACACAGGGAAAAGGTCCTGGGTTTCCTTCCCACCTGGACCTTTCTGTGTGGAGTTTGAATGTTCCGTTTTTGCCCGGGCGTAATCCCATTTCCAAAGACATGCAGGTTAGGTGAACTGGAAATTTTAAATTGACTGTTGGTGTTAATGTGAACATGTTTGTCTATATGTGGCAACGTACATGACAAACTGGCGTCCTGTCCAGGGTGTGCCCCGCCTGGCGCCCAATGGCCGCTGGAATAGGCTCCAGCTCCCTGTGGTCCTTAATTGGAATAAACGGGTATACAAAATTAATGAAAATAACCTTGACATCATCTCTTTAACCCTTTTTGTTATTGAGATATGGTAGAAAATGTGTTGTTGGACATTTCCGACAACCCTGACCTTTGACCGATCTCCAACAGTTAATCAACTTGAGACACTCACCCAAGGAAAATTCCTACCACATTTGGTGGACATCTGCTCACCCATTTCAGTTATTTTACACACAGGCAGACACACATGAATGACTGTGCGGCCCTGCGCTACCACCGGCGCACAGGGTAACTATAATTTATGAAGAAATCAAATCCTACTTCACACTGCTTGGAGCAACACCAACATAAATAATTCCGCAGCAAACGCTGTCATTGTGAGCTGGGAATCTTATCCGCTGTGTTAATCCCATCTCCGTCTTGTTAAAAACTGTTGTGCCGCATTTCTGGGACGGAGCCCTCAAGTCATCCAGCAGTCTCAAAATCTGTGAGCTGGAATGGCATCACGTGGCAGCAGCAGTTAACTGTAATACACATATTTAGAAAAGCAGCAAGATGGAAAATAGCTGCAGGGGGAAGACCTTGAGAAAGGAGAACACTGGCTGAACGCTGGATCATTCTGGACCAGGACTGCTGCTGTTCACACATTCATATGCACACACGCCTCTAAGCCACCATGAGGCCTCATTAAGGAGGTCTGCGCTCTCTCTCTTTGGCAATGTCACCTCTACCAGAGGGAGCAAAGACTGACACAGGCATAATTGGCCTGAACACACCAACGGTGCACTGGGAACGCCGGGCTTTTGATAAGTGGTGTGTGTGTGTGGTGCTTTGACCCTGTTAATGCAACGCAGTTGGCAGGAGAGTGGATGATGTCACACTGGAACAGCAGATGCTGGCAATGGGGTAGAAACTTCTCCAGGGATGAGGAGACAGGTGCTTTCAACACCCCCACCATTCAGTGACATCCCCACTGTCCGTACATGCCAAAACACACTGGTGCTCACTACACAAAAACTTCTTTAGGATGTGTGTTTATCAAGACCCTCAGCCTAAACTTAGCACAGCTTTCACTCATGTGACAATGAAAATGTTTCCCATTGTTAAGAACGTGGGCATCTGTGTCAGACGGCAACTCATGCAAATCGTGGCGGGACAAAATATCAAACTCCACCCTCACCAGTTGCCTACATTAATATTTATGGCTACATTTAATATTTATTGAAGTATGTGTGTGGGTGAGTTGTGTGTGAGGGTGGTCATTGTTTTTGAGTATCACAATGACAATAAAGGTGATTCTGATTCTGACATTGTTTTATGCACTTAAAATTGGGGATTGTATGAGAAAAAGTAAATAACTGTTATTTTATTGAAAACATCTCTGCATACTGACAAGGGCCCCTTTACACATAACACAACTGAAGTCGACTCATGCACGAAGGAGGAATTGCATGCCAATTGTGAAAAATAGGAGCTGCCTCCAATGCCTCGTACACATGTCGCTACAACTATATGCTCACACCAGCAGCTGAAAGACACAGTGTGCCCTGTGAGAGCCCATTCGGTCCCTCTCACAGCAGGTGTCGGCCAAATTCCAGGTGACACACACGAACATCTACCACTGCTCACTGAACACTTAGAAAATGTGTGGCCATTCGTGCTGTTAGCACAAAAACAGTCAGCAGACGATCACTTTCAAGCTGGCACTGAAATTTGTCTGAGTACCCCCACGACTGTGAAGTTGCCAAGTACACATGGCGTGCCAGAATGTCAGCTCCCCCCCACAGCACATGTGTGCGTATTTCGTGCGTTCCCCACCCCCCAACACATGGTGTGCGTGTGGATCGCACCCCCCGTAGGCAAGGCACCTCTCATCTGATCACAGAGTGACACCTTGGTCTGTGCGCTGAACGGACGGGGGTGTGGCTGTCTGTCTCTGGTCCTGGATGTCACAGCTGCAGAACACGTACCGTGTTCGGACACGCATGTGTGTGTGCTTGCTGTCCTCATGTGGAAATACATAAAAACATATATCGCTTTTGCGAAGGCCTGGAGAACACGCACAGCGCACACACTGACAGGCTGCTCTAGCTGGACCGCACCGTCAGTTCATGTGGACACGCAGCAGGCGATCTGAATGTCACATGTGTCTGACAGGACACACGTGTCGGGCCGGACACACGTGCGGGCCAGACCTGACATGTGTGTCCTGTAAATGGCACATTGCAGGACTATATGACAAGCCAACAGTGATACAAATACACCACTTTCAGTCACGTATCAGCAGAAATATCATGCCGCTTCTTTTCTTTTTTTTCTTTTTTTTTTTTTTTGAATTCGTTCATGTCCTTGTTGATTTTGTTGATTAAAGGGGGCAACACTGTACACTTTCTTGGCAAGTTGGTAATTCCATGTAAAACCAAGAAATTTGATAAAAAAAAAAAAAGCCTGACTAACTAGTTTTGGTTCAAACGTCACATAAACAACATCAGTGTTTCTGGCAACTAGTGTGTTATTTCTATTTTTTGGCTTGTATAATCCTTCGTTTCTGAGATATGGAGACGACTGAAAAAGGGGGTATTTGACATAAAAATTTGCGAGTTGCACAAATGATGACTTTTTAACGATTAATACTACATGCTTGAAATTTGCAGGGATTGTTCTACACTATTCGATCTCTTTAACGTCTACATCAGTTGACTTGTAGCTGCATCAGGGGGAGTCAATGCCTTTCATCTGTTTCATGCAAGGAAATAAGCATAAGCATTGGCATCAATGGGCCTCAGGGCCTATATAGGAGTTGTTTATTAAGGCCACCAATATTATTAAAGCGTCCATATCTCAGAAACTAACAACAATACAAGTCAAAAATTGTGTACAACAGTTGTTGGGTACAATAACATTATTTATGTGACGTATGAAGCAAATCAAAGATATTAAGTCGGGAAACCTCTGTTGAATTGTATGGAATGATGTAAGCCAATAACACTCACCATGTGTTTTAAAAACAGATATAGTTTGTACCATAAAATACATACAGGAAACACTGCAAAAAAGAAAACAGAAAAAGAGGTATACAAAGCCATAAAGTACACAAGCAAGACTGCAAACTTATCAGTGAGTTCTGAAGGGGGGCCTTCAGTGAAGGGTATCTAGGCTTGAAACCCACCACGCTGCCTGGGAGGGCGCATGAATTTAAATTACTGACGGCTTATCCCAGAACTCACAACAAAGCTGTCAAAGTATCACAAGTCATCACAGGAGCTTTCAGTGATCATCCAAGATAAAGAAGCCTTGTTTCTTTTACATAAACCTCCTCGATATCATCTTTGAAACCACAAACATATTTATGAAAAACCTGAGCGCACATCCATGAATCCTCTGACACAATCTAAGCCACAGTGTGTTAGCACAGAGACCTGACACAAGCAGCCGTGTACAGTACATGGTGCAAACTGACTGAGTGCAGCAGACACACGAGGGGGCCGGCAGGAAAACTGAGGCCTTTCACTTTGATCTCTGGAGTGCAGCCCATTTAAATGTTTGCGTTTGAGATGTAGACCTTTAATTTTGGCTTGATGGCTTCCAGGCTCTCTGGGTTTAGCGTGGCATGTCGGATACGGGAATGTTTACACAGTCTCCCTCCAGCTCTCCTGGTGCTGAAATGAGTGCATTAAGATGGATGGATTTACTTAGTCTCTAACCTCAGGACTTGGAGAACAAACTCTGAATGACCTCTTTGTGTTGTTGGAGGGGATGGAAGCAGACCAGCCCACGCTGATCTGTGTGCGCTTCTTCAGCACCAACAGACTCTGTTCACAGAATCCCCTCAAAACATCCTCAGTCAACAAGCTGCCAGCGAGTGGGCACCGTCACAATCCACCATCACACATACACAGTGTTTACCCGAACGATATGGTGCAGACTAGAGAGCTGTGATCCACCACACACACACACACACACACACACACACACACACACACACACACACACCACACACACACACACACACACACACACACACACACACACACACACATATACATATACATATACATATATAGCTAAAAGAAACAAGCCTTTATAGATTCCTTCATCTACCCCAAAACAAAATCCCAACGTTACCAAAAATAAAAAGTGGCCTCAAGCAACACATTCAAGGTGGCATTCAAACTGGCCACTAAAACATGGTCTTCTGTTACAAATTCTATTGCTTGTCGGTACGATGGTTTTAGGGGTGGCCATTTTGGACCACCATTTTGAATTTAAAACTAATCAATGTGTTCTAATGGGGTGGGTATGGTGGGGTCATTTTACCATGAGGTCATCATGCTGTAGATGATTGTGAGAGTATTCTGACTGGCCAAAATCTAACTGAACTAACCAGTAGACATGTGCCTTAACCAACAGGGCAAAATGACACACGGTTCCCATGTATCAACTGCAGACATAGCGGCAGGGCATCAGTCTGGCACAAACTTGGATACGTGTGGATCTGTTGGACCAGCTTTGCCGATTAATCTGTGATGTACCACATGACCACATTAGCTCAGAGACCAGATCTGTAATATGTATAAGTAAAGGTGCCCTGACACTTGCACGACTCCGATCTGCACACTTGCACACACATCATCGTGACGATCCCACCCGCTGTGTTCCCAGCTGGATGCCGTGCTTTGTTCCAGTGGCTGCCATGTGTTGTACGCTGGACGCTGCATATATAATTATTTCATAGTGGATTAATCAATTTCTCTGTGAGTTGGCTGTTGAAAAGGCCTCTAATCGCTTCCGGAATCACAGAGGACTGCTCCAGCTACAGTTTTTTTCCTCTTAATGAGGTGGAGAAAGCATTTGGAACCACCTAAAAAGGTAATTATTTGTCATGTTTATATTGTAATAGCTTGGTAAACAGTTGCATGTTCATCTATTCCTGTCTGCAGCTGTGAAAGTATGTTTGTGATAGATTTAACATCTCGCTATAATCATTCAGATGAACTGCGATCTGATGCAGTGCGCTGATGTAATTACTCGCACTCACACACAGTGTTTATGACTTGTTTGCGTAATGTTCACGTGACGTTTACATAATTAATGTGTGATGGAGATTTTGAACATTTCTGTACTGAAGTGTACTGGTACCATTGCTTATCCCTGGATTCCATACTCTGAAGCAGGTAAGAGTCTGATTCCCCCCAGATGGTACAACAAATTCATGCAAAAAGACTGGAAGACATTTGCACAAGATGTTTGACAATATTGCACATCACAGAGTCACTGAATAACTCTGCCCATTATGAATTCATCCTGCAGAGGGGGGAGGAATTACACAGGCTGATTGCCACAGGTAGGAAAGACCACCTGTGGTGTTCTGTGGTGCACCTCGGTTGTCTCAGTCTATAGCTGAAGGTGCTATGACAGGACACCAGTGTGGCATGCAGGGGGTGGGAGGTGTTGTCCTGGATGCTGAGCAGTTTCCTCAACATCCTCCTCTCTGACACCTCCACCACAGACTCCAGCTCAACCCCAAGGACAGAGCCAGCTGTCCTGATGAGCTTGTTGAGTCTGTTCATGTCAGATGCCTTCAGCCTGCTGCCCCAGCACACCACAGTGTAGAAGATGATGCTGGAGACCACAGAGTGAAAAAAACATCTGCAACATATTTCTGCAGACACTGAAAGATCTAAGCCTCCTGATGAAGTACAGTCAGCTCAAATCGAATCAAACCATGCCTACAGATTGGTTGGTTAAGCTGTGCTCTTGCCAGGCTGAGTGTCTTCTGTAAATGGCCCCAGCTATGTGTGTGAAGTGAGCATGAGCTGTGAGGCGTACAGACATGGTGGGGTGTTGGCCCATTGTTTGCATGAGTGAGGCAGCAAATCAGCCAGTTTCTTAACCTTTGTTCGGCGGTGTCAGCAGATGAGGCACGGCTGAAGTGGCTGCTTTCATAGTCATGAAATACAACTCCTCTGTGTGGTCACAGCCATGGCAGGCGGTTGGTGGGGGGCGCGTTTTACAGCACAGGATATTGAACTTCCTTTACCCCTCAGAAAGCCACTAACTGCCCCTAGCGGGAGCCAGATTACCAGGGGAGTTAAAGCTCAGCGGCAAAACTGTGAGTGATGAATCCTTCAGATCTCAAAACATTTCGTGGTCATTAACTATCAAAAGAAAGAGCTTGACTGAAGTTTGTGTGGGAGCCACAGCAACAACAGCAAAGCTTTATTCCAGCAGCAATGTCTGCGGGGAGGAGAAGCTGTGACCTTTCTGTGACCTCCCATCCCTTTCCAGCGAAAAAAAGACCATTTTCGACTGCAATCGTTCCTCAGAATGTGCAAAAGGCCAATGGTAGTCAGGTCATCTTTCCACTGCGCGTCAGGTCAAGTTCCACAGGCAGCCCTGATTTCTTGACATTCAAACCCACACAGACGGCTGAGGTCAACTTGAGAGCAGTGCCGGGAGCCCGGGGCAGTAAACCAACACTGGCGTTGTGAAAGGCCAACCTTCTCTTTCCAGTCCACTGAATGAGTTAAGGAGCTGCCTGGGTGATTTGTGGCGTGATTGTTGTTCTCTATATCACTTGAGATTACAGCAGGTGGCAGCCCACAGCCTCAAAGTACACACAGCTCTATCACCAGTCCTCCTCCTCCTCCTCTCAGGAAAGCACAGGGAGAAAAACAAGCCCTCGGCTCCCTCCCACACACCAGTAATATGCTCACAGGCAATTTCGCCGGCAGCACAGCTCTCTACAACAATCCGGGGAGCTCTTCAGCTCTGATATCTGCCACAAAAGTTCACCTCCGCGTTTCTCTTTCCACTATTTTTTTAAACAATGCCATCAGTGCTGCAAATTACACCTTCCACATCGCATATTATTCTCTCCCCTGGTGACAGATACACTCAAGCCCGACACACTTCAGCAGTGCCGCTCTTCACGATGGTGTCGGCCCCGGGTCTCGCCACAGCACCGCTTCATTTTCACATTAACTTCAGGAAAGCACAGTGAAGTCAGCACTATGCCACGGGCAGGAGGGCGGGCGGGCGGGCGGGGGGTTGGGAAGCGAGAGCCATTTCACTGTGCACTTCACTTCACCCCCACATGGAACTGTGTCGCGCTCAGACATGGCCGCGGGAGACACCTCATCAGAGACGTGCTTCTGTGACAGATCGTTTTCAGTGACATCATCACATCCAGGCCACCATGACGATTGACAAAGGAGACAGAAGGCCACATAAACAAGCAGCAGATTCAAAGAAAGGCAACGTCTTTCACAGTCTACCATTAGCTTGCATAAATGACTACGTTCAGCTTTGGACTGCTAGCCATCCTTTAAGTTAATGTTAGTATTGCACACTTCTGCATATGAGGTGCTTCCAAACCACAGAAATATGTTGGATGCTCCAGATATAGATTTAGCCTTTGTTACAACCCCAAAATCAGAAAAAGTTGGGATGTAATGAAAAAAAAAAGTCCCCAAAACAAAACAAAATGCAGTCAATGTAGTGGCCCAGTGTCCACAATCACCGCCCGAAATGTTTACAGACACTTTTTAAACTGTACTTTATTCATATCTTTACATTCATATTATATATATATATATACGAGGGCTGTCAATAAAGTTACGGTCCTTTTTATTTTTTTCAAAAACTATATGGATTTCATTCATATGTTTTTACGTCAGACATGCTTGAACCCTCGTGCGCGTGCGTGAGTTTTTCCACGCCTGTTGGTGACGTCATTCGCCTGTGAGCACTCCTTGTGGGAGGAGTCGTCCAGCCCCTCGTCGGAATTCCTTTGTCTGAGAAGTTGCTGAGAGACTGGCGCGTTGTTTGATCAAAATTTTTTCTAAACCTGTGAGACACATCGAAGTGGACACGGTTCGAAAAATTAAGCTGGTTTTCAGTGAAAATTTTAACGGCTGATGAGAGATTTTGAGGTGATTCTGTCGCTTTAAGGACTTTTCACGGTGCGAGACGTCGCGCTGCGCTCTCAGGCGGCGTCGTCAGCCTGTTCAAGCTGAAAACATCCACATTTCAGGCTCTATTGATGCAGGACGTCGTGAGAGAACAGAGAAGTTTCAGAAGAAGTCGGTTTCAGCATTTTATCCGGATATTCCACTGTTAAAGGAGATTTTTTTAATGAAAGACGTGCGGACGGGTCCGCGCGTCGGGACGCAGCCGCCGCGACGCTCCGCCACAGGAAAAACACCTCTGTTGAAAGCCTTAAGGACAAGTTGGAACATGTCCTGCCTGTTAAACAATTTCTCATATACTCACTCCACTGAAAGCCATCAAAAGCCGCCTGGATTTTACAAATGGTTATCAACACGGAGGTGTTTTTCCTGTGCCGCCGCACCGCGTCGGCTGCGTCCCGACGCGCGGACCCGCCCGCACGTCTTTCATTAAAAAAATCTCCTTTAACAGTGGAATATCCGGATAAAATGCTGAAACCGACTTCTTCTGAAACTTCTCTGTTCTCTCACGACGTCCTGGATCAATAGAGCCTGAAATGTGGAGGTTTTCAGCTTGAACAGGCTGATGACGCTGCCTGAGAGCACTGAGCGACGTCTCGCACCGTGAAAAGTCCTTAAAGCGACAGAATCACCTCAAAATCTCTCATCAGCTGTTAAAATTTTCACTGAAAACCAGCTTAATTTTTCGAACCGTGTCCACTTCGATGTGTCTCACAGGTTTAGAAAAAATTCTAATCAAACAACGCGCCAGTCTCTCAGCAACTTCTCAGACAAAGGAATTCCGACGAGGGGCTGGACGACTCCTCCCACAAGGAGTGCTCACAGGCGAATGACGTCACCGACAGGCGTGGAAAAACTCACGCATGCGCACGAGGGTTCAAGCATGTCTGACGTAAAAACATATGAATGAAATCCATATAGTTTTTGAAAAAAATAAAAAGGACCGTAACTTTATTGACAGCCCTCGTATACACACACACACACACACACACACACAGGGTACTGATGGTGCTTGTGCATGCTAACAATAAATGTGCGCTGCAGAAAACACAAGGGAAGCACTTCATAAGAGGAAGGAAATGTGTTTCTCTCTGCTGTGCATCAGTATATATATATATATATATATATATATATATATATATATATATATATATATATATATATATATATATATATATATATATATATATATATATATATATATATATATATATATATATATTTATATATATATAAATTTTTGTGGTGTATAAGATATCTTGTTCTTTTTTTGGTGGACAGTAGCTCTGTGGGAGCACCTCCAATTTTGTTGTACCCCCCCATACAATGACAATAAAGACGATTGTATTCTAAAAAGTAAGTGCCTTCAGCTGCTCCCTTGTTTTCATTCAGGGTCACCAGAGCAGATCTGCACGATGACCTGGCAGACATTTTATACCGGATGCTCTTCCTGACACAACTCCACATCACATGGAGAAATGTGGGTTTGAACCAGCAACCTTCTGCATTGAAACCAAGCACACTAACTACGTGGCCACCACCCATGTGCCAAAATAAAATACAGTGACCCTTATATTTACTTTGACAGTATGAACCCAAGCTGTCATGCTTTATGTGGTCAACTTCAATTCATTTGTTAATATATATCCATTCTTGGATTTAAAGCCTGTAACTCCCCCCAAATAAAAGGTGGGACAGCAGCAATTTATTGTGAATACATGGATTAAATCATTACTTTTACAGCCAGTTTTCTTGAGAAAACAAGGGAGGTGGATACATGAACATTTCCAACTCACTGACTATGACTTGGATTTCAATTACATTAATCATTAAGAATTACAAACAGTACGGTACTGTGTGGTAAATCTGTGTCAGGCAGGTAGTTCTCAAAAACTGAGTGTGGCCATGGTGGAAGGAGACTAGTGAGGGAAGCCATCAAGACACCCATGACAGCTGTAAAGGAATTACAGGCTTCTGTTTATGTGAGTGGACAAACTGGGACTTGGTGCTTCCTGTCGTATCTTCATTCACAGTTTCATGTTGGAGTGGAATAGAGAAGGATTGCAAAACATGTTCTTTTAAAGAAAATCTTCACTCAGGATTAACCTTTTTTTTTTTACTGTGACTGTACCAAACATGAGACTTGAGGTAATAATGGTTGTGGGAGAGTCATCAAAGTTAAGGAAGAGCAGAGTATTGCAAAGGTTTTCTACTTTAATCCAAAACATCGACTCTATTCTCGATTCTGTCTCTGGAGGCTCACACACCAGCCCAGCGAGGAAAAATGTCAACCCCACTCGTGATAAATGGCTATGCAGAGCTTTTTAAACGTCGTGCAGCATTATCTTAATCTTGCTGCTAAGCTACACTTCAACAGTGTGCTGTGCAGTTAGGTAATGCGTCGCAGTGACTCAGCCGCCGCTCCCGGACGGCTTGTGGATTGACAACATCATAAAAGATGGGAATGTAACTGGGTGAGGAGATATTACTGCCGTGGGACGGAGCTTTAATTGTTTGATAGATCTGTCTGCAGGCATTTGTGGTGACACAGTGTGCTGGTTTGTCATCATCAGTATCTGTGTGTCTCTGAGCTTCAATCTGCTCCCTGGACGGCAGTCACAGCTGTAATCAGCCTCGGTTAGCGATTTCCACCGGCGGCATCTTGAAGCCAGTGGAGACTTGATAAAAAGTTGTTTATTTCACCGGTGGTTGATAGATTAAGTCGCAGTGTTCTGACTGGTGCTGACTCTCCTGGAGAGCAAATGAATCTGGTTAGCTGGCCGACACCTCCAGGTGCAGTGACAGCCGGGCTAATTAGAGCTAACATTTAATGACTTAGAGTTAATGAAATCCATTCCTGTGCAAAGTGAACCCAGAATGAACAGAAAGGTGGAAGAAAAACAGGGAGTGATGGTGGATTTAAGATCCCTATTAGACATTTATGCAGACGTAACGACGATGGGCCCGAGGTGAAGGAAACAGATCAATGAGTGAAAATAGGAAAGCAAATTCCTCGTATCTGCCTTGGGTTTTAAAACAAAAGAATAAGACACTATAGCTTTTGAGGATGCATAAAAAATACAGTATAATTATTGAGTAGGTGAAGAGGCTGAGCGATTAAAAGATGAGGGACTGGTGCTAAAGCTTCAGAGTGACCTCAGGTTGCCCCTGGATGATTTCTGGTGTTGTTGCAGAGAAATAAGCCAACAGCCAATCACTGTTGCACCTCCGCATCTGACTGAAATGAAGATCTGAACATACTGAAGCCAGACTGAAGGTATCTGAGTAGGTAGCTTCATCAGAGAAGGAGTTAAACCTGTGTTCGATTCTCTCTCACGCTACCTGTCTGTGTCCTCAGACAAAACACTCACTCTGCCCAAGTCCTACCAGTTGGTAAAGCAGTACTGGACATGTTTTGGGAAGTAACCTGTGTCAGGTTGGCGTCCCATCCTGGTCAAAGTTGTAGATTCTCATCCCCTTCACACTAGAGAATCCAGAGATAAGCACCAGATGCAGTGGCAATCGGATCAAATCAGGTGGTAGTAAGTTAAAGGTACACATACTTTTGACAGGCTGGTTGCACCTTGGACTTTTGATCCTGATCTTTGACCTAATCTCTCATACTGTGTGTAACTAATTACAACAGGTTAAATGCAGATAACAAATTTTGTTGTATGTAATACACAATGACAATTAGAGCTCTAATAAATATTTGACTAATCAATGATTGATCCACTAATAAATTAATCACCAACTATTTTTCCATCATTGATTAATTTTTTAAACTCAAATTCTCTGTTTTCAGCTTCATAAATGTGAATATTTTTTGGTTTCATTACTAATTTTTTTTACTCCTCTCGGGTTTTGGAAGACACTAATTGACATTTTTTGCTATTTTCTGACATTTTATAGACCAAACGACTAATAAACTAATCCAGAAAATATTCAACAGATTCAACGGTGAAAATAACCTTCAGGTGTCGCCCTAATGACAATGACGGCATTCTTCTTCTTTATCTTTGACAATGATTGCAGACCTTTGACCCTTATCACCAAGATTTGAATCTTTCTACTCATCTTTGACCCCTGACTGTTGCTCCTGAGCAATAAATGTTTGTATTGATTGTTGATCTTTTATCATCACCAAGTAGGTTTTGTCTTCTTTGACATCTGCATTTCTGTCTGTCTTGTATTTGATCCTTTGCAGGATGAAGTAAATAAATAAATAACTTACAGAATCAAATACATCAGGATTAAAAATGACTAGAATTAAAGGTCAGCTCAGGTCAAAGTAGTGTTTTAGGTTTCTCAGTTATAGAAAATTTGCTTCTCTCAAGTCAACCATGTTACCAAGACCTTGTTATTGCATGTTCTTCAGTTACTTAAAGCCCCGCGTTATGTATTTACACTTCATTACCTGCGGTCAGTCATTTACTTGACTACATTACAGTTACTTTGTTGGTATTTTAACTTAGTCAGCTTCTATTACTTTGAAGTTGCTTGTCTTTGATCAGTGACTGAAGGCAAGATCCGCCCCTTAATGTGGATCAGCACTAAAAGTTTATCGGCGTTTCCTTGGTCCATGGTCTACATCAGTGGTTCTCCGTCTTTTTACAGTGAGTACCACCTTGGTTTTCCAAGTACCATCATTACAATCAGAATTCAAATCATTCAATTAAACTCTTTTTATACAGCACCAAATCACAACATAGTCAGCCCAAGGTTCAGCTCAAAATAGCAGAATGCAGTATGTATTACTATGATTTAGATCAGTTTCAACTAGAGCTGAGTGCTTAAAGCGCTTTTGCGTTGTGGACTGTCTGTGACATCCAGGACTGTGTCTGGCAGTAAAGAAGAACAGATTGCTCTCCCACACACAGCATCGCTCCATCAGCTTCATGTAAATAAATTGACATTTTGACAGCCTATTTTGCAAAGAAGTTCAGTGGAAATTTGGTTTCATTTCTGAAAGAGACACGATGCCACTCTGGTCAGAATTTATTTCCTGTTCCACACTCCGTGGAGTGGTCGCGGTAATACACCAGTCAATTAGTTGCCAACTGCCATTAAACATAAAGAAGATACATCCCTTATACATGTAACATAACAGCTCCACACGCATGTGGGAGATGTCTGCCAATTTATAATCACTCTCTGCCACATTTGTCTGTTGAAGCAGAAACTGATCGGGAAGCGTGTATTAGCCGACTCTTATGAAGCACTGCTTCATTTCGCTTACAGCAGAGATTCGATGTCAGATTGGCTTTGTTTAAGTGTTGAAGCCATGGAGACTTTAAATGCAAAATGAATCGCCTGCTTCATTTATTGATACTGATTCAATTACAGCCCGACCGATATTATCAGCCGATATAAGCCATTTTCAAAGCACTCACTATCAGCCAAAATTTTGCCGACAGAACGCCGATAATTTCTCATAAACAGAACAGTTACTGAAATAATGTTTGTGTTGGCAATGTAAAATGTCCTTGCACTGTTTGTCCAGTAGATGGCGCTCTGACTCCATTCAACTGAGAGCTGTTTACACCCCTGCTTAAATGTGTTCATCATCGGCTCCCGTAATTCACCGTCACACTGCACTGATCGGCTGACAAAAGCATACAAGTATGTTTATCAGGATCTACATCCTTATCCTAAACCTATATCTAAGTTGCAGCAACAAGAGGTACAAGATCAGATGTATTTCACAAGTCTTTTTAAGGATATGTATTTGCTAATTTCACAAAGGTTTAATTCTTGATTGCATTTTTTTTAACTTGAAAATTCTTCTCTGTTATAAAGTTAATCAATATGAGGACAAAGCTTCAGCTTTAAGCTCATACCTTTTTTGTTAAGGGTACAAAAAAGAAAATTTTAATCATTTAAAAAAATAATAATAATATCGGCTGATTTATTGGCTATCGGCAAATCAGCCGATTTATCGATTATCAGCATTTTTTTCCATCCAAATATTGTTATCGGCATAGGCCTCAAAAAATCCACATCGGTCGGGCTCTAGATTCAATGAGACATTATTTAGTTACCCTTAACCTTATTTAAAATAAAGCAACTGACTTAATTACACCATAAAAAACAAGTTTGTTTGGCAAAGATCTACATACATGTGTGGTACATACAGTGACCCTTTTTGTGCTGACATGACTGGATCCAAACCAGATTATAACCCCCGAGTCACACTAACTGTCAGAATGCTCATAGCACGGGCCGGGGCGGAGGATTAGCAGCAATCTTCCACTCCAGCTTATTAATTAATCAAAAACCCAGACAGTGAGATAGAGTATCTCGTCAATAGTTTTACATCCTCATTGAAAACAACTTTGGATGCTGTAGCTCCTCTGAAAAAGAGAGCTTTAAATCAGACGTGCCTGACTCCGTGGTATAACTCACAAACTCGTAGCTTAAAGCAGATAACCCGTAAGTTGGAGAGGAAATGGCGTCTCACTAATTTAAAAGATCTTCACTTAGCCTGGAAAAAGAGTCTGTTGCTCTATAAAAAAGCCCTCCGTAAAGCTAGGACATCTATCTACTCATCACTAATTGAAGAAAATAAGAACAACCCCAGGTTTCTTTTCAGCACTATAGCCAGGCTGACAAAGAGTCAGAGCTCTATTGAGCTGAGTATTCCATTAACTTTAACTAGTAATGACTTCATGACTTTCTTTGCTAACAAAATTTTAACTATTAGAGAAAAAATTACTCATAACAATCCCAAAGACGTATCGTTATCTTTGGCTGCTTTCAGTGATGCCGGTATTTGGTTAGACTCTTTCTCTCCGATTGTTCTGTCTGAGTTATTTTCATTAGTTACTTCATCCAAACCATCAACATGTTTATTAGACCCCATTCCTACCAGGCTGCTCAAGGAAGCCCTACCATTATTTAATGCTTCGATCTTAAATATGATCAATCTATCTTTGTTAGTTGGCTATGTACCACAGGCTTTTAAGGTGGCAGTAATTAAACCATTACTTAAAAAGCCATCACTTGACCCAGCTATCTTAGCTAATTATAGGCCAATCTCCAACCTTCCTTTTCTCTCAAAAATTCTTGAAAGGGTAGTTGTAAAACAGCTAACTGATCATCTGCAGAGGAATGGTCTATTTGAAGAGTTTCAGTCAGGTTTTAGAATTCATCATAGTACAGAAACAGCATTAGTGAAGGTTACAAATGATCTTCTTATGGCCTCGGACAGTGGACTCATCTCTGTACTTGTTCTGTTAGACCTCAGTGCTGCTTTTGATACTGTTGACCATAAAATTTTATTACAGAGATTAGAGCATGCCATAGGTATTAAAGGCACTGCGCTGCGGTGGTTTGAATCATATTTGTCTAATAGCTTACAATTTGTTCATGTAAATGGGGAATCTTCTTCACAGACTAAAGTTAATTATGGAATTCCATAAGGTTCTGTGCTAGGACCAATTTTATTCACTTTATACATGCTTCCCTTAGGCAGTATTATTAGACGGTATTGCTTAAATTTTCATTGTTACGCAGATGATACCCAGCTTTATCTATCCATGAAGCCAGAGGACACACACCAATTAGCTAAACTGCAGGATTGTCTTACAGACATAAAGACATGGATGACCTCTAATTTCCTGCTTTTAAACTCAGATAAAACTGAAGTTATTGTACTTGGCCCCACAAATCTTAGAAACATGGTGTCTAACCAGATCCTTACTCTGGATGGCATTACCCTGACCTCTAGTAATACTGTGAGAAATCTTGGAGTCATTTTTGATCAGGATATGTCATTCAAAGCGCATATTAAACAAATATGTAGGACTGCTTTTTTGCATTTATGCAATATCTCTAAAATCAGAAAGGTCTTGTCTCAGAGTGATGCTGAAAAACTAATTCATGCATTTATTTCCTCTAGGCTGGACTATTGTAATTCATTATTATCAGGTTGTCCTAAAAGTTCCCTAAAAAGCCTTCAGTTAATTCAAAATGCTGCAGCTAGAGTACTGACGGGGACTAGAAGGAGAGAGCATATCTCACCCATATTGGCTTCTCTTCATTGGCTTCCTGTTAATTCTAGAATAGAATTTAAAATTCTTCTTCTTACTTATAAGGTTTTGAATAATCAGGTCCCATCTTATCTTAGGGACCTCGTAGTACCATATCACCCCAATAGAGCGCTTCGCTCTCAGACTGCAGGCTTACTTGTAGTTCCTAGGGTTTGTAAGAGTAGAATGGGAGGCAGAGCCTTCAGCTTTCAGGCTCCTCTCCTGTGGAACCAGCTCCCAATTCGGATCAGGGAGACAGACACCCTCTCTACTTTTAAGATTAGGCTTAAAACTTTCCTTTTTGCTAAAGCTTATAGTTAGGGCTGGATCAGGTGACCCTGAACCATCCCTTAGTTATGCTGCTATAGACGTAGACTGCTGGGGGGTTCCCATGATGCACTGTTTCTTTCTCTTTTTGCTCTGTATGCACCACTCTGCATTTAATCATTAGTGATCGATCTCTGCTCCCTGTTAAGGATTTTATATATATATATATGTTATCACTGTTAAACATTTGTACCTTTTGTCTTCTCTCTGATGAGAACGGTGTTGTGCTGTTTGCACTTAAACCCGAGAATGTACGTGTTATTCAACCTTGTTTTAGCATGCTGGGGTCAATCTGAACTGGGAATGAGAAGCTGGATGTACTTATTATTATTATTACACAACTTGTTTTCGTAGCCGCTAACGACTGGGAGTAAAAGAACTGAAGGTTGAATTTTGACTGACTGTGATGTGATGCTTAGTGTTCCAGGCAGATGCAGAACAGCTGATAACTGCGAACGAGATGTGCTGACCTTCGATGATAAGAGTAAAAGAAAGAAACTGTTTTGCTTACAGCTGCACTTATTGACGTGTGTGTTTATGTTACGGGAAGAAACTTGTCTTGCGTCATTCCCCCACCCTTAGGACAAGTTTTTGTTTATGTGATGAGGGATTCACTAATAAAAAGAGCGAAGCGCAGGCCAGACTTTAGTGTAGCTTTGGTGTACAGCCTGACTGCACTCTGCGCGTAAAATTTGACTTTCTGTCTCACTGGTGTTTCTTGACTCTGTTTGTCTTGTTAAAGGTTTTAAAAATGTTTGGAGGAGAAAATACCCAACATTGACTGGGGGCTCGTCCGGGATCTCAACAACACCGGAGGTGTCCAGCGGAGGTCGTCAAGTCCAGACGTAAATCCTTGGCCAAGGTCCGATCGATTGTCGACCACCATTGGCATCGTCTGGTTGACGAGATTTTCCCGAAGAAGACAGACAGGAAGTCGAGTCAGTGAGTAGAATTTCTTTGTAAATAGTACTGAGTGAGTGGTGATCAGATCACATAAACAGTTAAATTCCGCAAGCGATGATACAGAATCGTCTGTTAATGCAAAGCAGTTAAACTCTGTAAGGAGGGTGCGGACTCCTCTGTTTATATACGCGTACCGGTAGGGGATAAAAGTGGTCACATAAAACAGTTAAACTCCGTAAGCGATGATACAGAATCGTCTGTTAATGAAACACAGTTAAACTCTGTAAGGAGGGCGGACTCCTCTACGGTTGCGAGGGACGCACGTAGTTAAATTCCGGAAGGAGGATACGGACTCCTCTGTTTTAATACGTAAAGGAAATCCCGGGTAGAAATACGTGCACTGTAAAAAAGCAGTTAAATCTGGCAGGGACGGCGGAGTCCCCTAATGCAGGACATTAGTTAAATTTCACGGGAGGGCGAGCTCCCCTGGGCTAAGAATACGCGTACGATTATTAAAAGTGTTTCTATGTGTAAATAGTGTTTTGTGTAAGTGTAAATAACTGTGTGAAAGTGTAATACTTTGGACAACGTTAGTGACAACCGTGCGTGTGGAAGCAGAGGCAAGTGATTCCGCTTCCTACGGGGAGGTGAAAGGAATCAACCACACGACGGCAAATTAATTGTCACGTCCAAAGAAAGTGTGAAAACTTCCGATTTAGAACACCCTAGGTGTGCCCCCGTCTGAAGTCCAAATTATAACAAGGGATAATAAAAATGGGGGGTAAGACGTCTAAAAATAAGGAAAATTTATCAACTGACGACTGGAAATTTATGGAAGCAAAAAATCCAAAAGCAACAAAGAAATTGGAGACCTGGATAAATAAACATGACTTTGACGGACGACTGAACCTGATCAGTATACAGAAGCTGAAGAAGGAGTTAGAACAGCAACATAAAGGTGATGAGAAAAAGATGCAGAAAGTAGGGGCAGATTTAGTGGCATTTTGGGAGGAGGAAGCAGAGAACAGACAGAAGGGAGCAGAGAAGCGACGATTAGAGAAAGCAAGGAAAAAGAAAGCTGTAGGTAAGGCAGAAGAAGATGTGATAATTCAGCACAGAGAACCAGAACAGCCTCAACAACCACCGCCGGCTGGATCGTCGGTGACAACAACACCCTTATCTCCTCTACCAGAGGATGACGATGTACCGCCACCACAGTATGATTTGGCAGTAAAACCTAAGGTAAAAAGTGAAAAACCAGAAAAACCAGAAAAACCACAAACACGCAGTCAAGCGAAAGTGCCCACAGCCCCTCCCATGGTGGAACACAGTGACCAGGGAGGTGCCTATCCTATGATAGAAGTACCAAATCCTCGTGCAGGAACAGCAGGACATCGATCAACCATGCTCGTATATCGAACATGGAATGCTGATGATATCAAAGCAGCAGTCGACATGATACCATCGCCACATGTCGATATTGAGGGATTTATGCAGGATATAGAAAACATTAGAAGTTCTTACCACCTTAATGGACCTGAAGTCCAACAGGTGTGGATGAAAGCATGTGGCCCTAAATGGAGTCAGGTACGCGGAGACTGGAATCCTGCAGACCAACAAGGCATACCACTGACACATGATGATCTAGTCTTGAAAACAAGAGTGGAAGCTATGATTACACGTGCAAAAGGTGTGTTAGGACCAAAGATAAATTATACTGAAATTACCAGGACAACACAGAAAGAAGGAGAACCATGGACAGAGTTTAGATGCAGATTTGAGAGTGTATTTAGGGTCCATAGTGGCATATTGCCAGGAACACCAGTGTATGAAAACAAATTGAAAAATATTTCACCTGTGAAGCTGACAATGACCGATTTGATTCATGATGGCAACTCAACAGCTGTCATAACAGTAACAGGTGCCACTGAAGATGTTTTAAAATTGAGATTCACAGGTATGCCATTACATGTGTCACTTTGTAAACCATATTTGACAGAATGGCAAGAATTGGGACTGACAGTCATAACAGCTTTGTCAGCCACTGATTGGAGCAGAGTTGGACCACGAACGGAGTTCAGTCCATCAACTAAATTGTATAAAGTGCCAGTTAATGTCTCATTGGTGCTGACAGCTGGAACACACATTGATGTGTCCACTTCACAATCCTGAGTGTTTCAGTTGAGTCCTGAAGATCTTCTCTCTTCGGTACCATCAGGATTGTGGACAACAGGTCCTTCAGACGTAGGACTGATAAAAAATGCACAACCTGTAGTTATAAGACCAAAAACAGAATACAGACCATGTGTAAGACAGTATCCATTGAAACCTGATGCAATTGAAGGAATCAGGCCAGTAATAGAGAATTTATTAACAGCAGGAGTAATAGTGCCATGTCCAGATTCACCATGTAACACACCCATATTTCCTGTAAAAAAGGCTCCGCCCTCAGTGGGGTGGAGAATGATTCAAGATCTGCAGGCAGTAAATGCTGCTGTGATTAAAAGAGCACCATGTGTTCCAGATCCACACACCTTGTTAAATTCGCTGAGACCAAATTCTAATAGTTTCTCAGTAATTGACATAAGTAATGCATTTTTCTCTGTGCCAGTACACCCAGATAGTCAATTCTGGTTTGCTTTTACCTTTAAAGGACAACGATATACATTTACCAGATTACCGCAGGGTTACGCAGAGAGTCCAACTATTTATTCTCAAGTCATGTCAGCATGTTTAGCCAATTTTGTTCCACCGGCAGATAGCCAACTATTAGTGTATGTTGATGACATTCTGATTGCCTCTGACACACGAGAAAACTGCATAACTGACACAGTAGCATTATTATGTTTCTTATTTGATAATGGCCACAAAGTGAGTAAAAACAAAGTTCAGTTGTGTAGGGATAAAGTAAAATATTTAGGACATGAATTATCAGCCACAGGGCGCACGATCCTGTCTGACAGGAAGGAAGCAATTTTACACGCTCCAAAACCACAAACCAAAAAGCAGATGATGTCATTTCTTGGACTGACTAATTACTGCAGGGCATGGATTCCCTGTTATGCAGAATTGACTAGTCCACTTTCTGATTTGATGTACAAGGATGATATTTCAATGTCAACCGTGTTGGAATGGAACAAAGATGCTGAGGAAGCTTTTGTAAAAGTAAAACAAACAGTGTCATCCACAGTTTTGGCACTACCAGATTATAGTAAACCATTCATTCAAACAGCTGATTGTAAGAATAAGTTCATGACTAGTGTTTTGGTTCAAGTGTATGGCTCAAAATTAAGGCCAGTTGCCCACTACTCATCTAAATTGGATGCAGTGGCAAGTGCTCTACCACCATGCGTACAGGCTGTTGTTGCAGCCTCTATGGCTGTTCAGTTGACACTGAAAGTTCCACATGCAGTTTCTGCACTTCTGTTGCAGACAAACATGAGCCTTTTGTCCCCAGCAAGACATCTTTCGTGTATGTCCTTGCTATTATCACAACCACACCTTACGGTAGAGCGCTGTACAACATTGAATCCATCCACATTGATACCTTTACCTGAGGATGGTGAGCCGCACAATTGTCTTGATGTAGCTACAGTCTGTACAAAAGCACGCCCAGACCTCCGGGACACACCCATCCCAAACAGTACAATTGTGTATGTGGATGGTTCTTCCACTAAAAACGCTTATGGACAAACACAATCTGGATATGCTGTTGTCACAAATTCAGAAGTATTGGATTCTGCTTCATTGCCATCGTCATTTTCAGCACAAGCAGCTGAATTAGTTGCTTTAACTGCGGCTTGCTATCTGTTTAAAGGTACGGCTGTAACAATTTATACAGACAGCCAGTACGCTTTCAGCACAGTGCATGTGTTTGCAAAACTGTGGGAAGAGCGTGGAATGGTGACATCATCTGGAGAGCCAGTGACTCATGCCACTCTCCTAACTGCACTACTGAAAGCTGTGAAGTTGCCTCAACAAATTGCTATATGCAAATGTGCGGCTCACACCAAAGGCTCTGACAGTATTTCAAAAGGAAATGATTTTGCTGACAGAGCAGCAAAAGAGGCAGCAGCAGCTTCTTCTATTTTTGTTGTACAGGAAACTACTCCAGATTTGCATTTAGGTCATACACTGCTTGCTGACATGCAACAGCAGGCAACTGACAGAGAAAAACAAATGTGGATAGCTAAAGGAGCTACGTATGCAAATGATTTGTACGTATGACCACAAAAGAAACCCATATTGCCAAAAAATATGTTTAAATGGGCAGCTATTATGAGCCATGGCGTGACGCATGTCTCATCAGGGGGTATGATATCGCAATTGCAATCTATTTTTTGTCTTTATGGGTTCGATGCATATGCAAAACAGCATTGTAGAGCATGCATGATATGTGCAAAACACAACTCACAAGGCAATTTGAGACCCCAAAGAGGTAAATTTCCAACACCACAATATCCCTTTCAAGTGATTCATATGGATTATATACAGCTGAGTAAACATGAAGGGAAGGAATTTTGTTTAGTCATAATTGATGCCTTCTCAAAATGGGTAGAATTGTTCCCTACAAAACATGCAGATTCACTTACAGTGGCTAAAGCATTATGCAAAGACATCATCCCACGATGGAGCGCATTTTGTTAATACAATAGTGCAATACGTAGGAGAAGCGCTACAGGTCAATCTCAAAAATCATTGTGCTTATCATCCACACAGTGCCGGATTAGTGGAAAGGACAAAGGGCACAATAAAAATAAGATTAAGGAAATGTATAGAAGAGACAAAACGAACCTGGATTGAATGTTGGACCTAGTAAAATTGTATATGAGAATAACACCAACACCATCAGGGTTAACACAGAAAGAGATAACTTAAACACATTTACTGCCGAATAATTTTGATCTTCCACAGGACGGCCTTCCAGTAGTCTAGCCAGGAGACTGGGTGTTCATCAGAGTGATTAAGAGGAAGAACTGGTCCAGTCCTCGTTGGGAAGGTCTATACCAAGTGCTGTTAACAACACCAACTGCAGTAAAGATAGCGGAGAGATCAACGTGGATACATCACTGTAAGATACAGCGTGTGTTGGCGGCCTCCACAGTGTAAGGGGAAGTCTGGCTACAAAGGGAGTCTATTTAATTAGCAATAGATTGTCTCAATGCCAGTGAAGCAGGGAGATCCTTGCACTATTAGGTGAGGTGGTTAACAACACTGTATCCTAGCAATCATGACTGAACTACAGCAGACCCCGGAGCGGCGTGCTCAGCGCCGCTGCTGCCGGACTGTTGGTAGGGCAGCCGGTTGCGTTGTGATCTTAGTGTGTTTCGTGCCCCTCGGATTCCTGGCCTGGTGGTTGACCCAAGAATTGCAGCTCACTGTGGACCGAGCCAGAGAACAACGCAAGCAACGTCAGAAGAGGTTTATTCATAATGTGAATGAGACAGATGGACACCCTCATATATACCATACTAATATGTGGTACAGATATGTTCATTTATTGGCTATGGAATTACGCTACTAATTGTTATGTTTGTTCGCAAATACCTATATCCTCAACACACCCAGCTCTGACGGCTAAACCGTACCCTGCTAGGGTGACAGAATGTCTTATCATACAGATGCATAATCAAACTGTATTTCGGGGGCAGTTCTAACACCACTTGCCTCAGTGCAACCACTTATATGATAGGGATTTCAACAGAGGACGTACAAGCGTGCCCAAGTGCTGCTCCATTGACTAGACTGAAGGGAAATGCAAAAATATCATCACGTTAAATTGTCATCACAACGGCCATTCCCAATTTGCTTTTACGGGACAGGGAATAAAAATGTAGGTAAAATTAAGAAACGTCTGTGTACCCAAACGTATGTTTTATCAAATAATTTAAGCCTAACCAAAACATAATATGTGGATGGTACTTATCTTCATCACATTGGACGGGGATGTAATTATACAGGCTCCTGTCCATGGGGAACGGATGAATCATGTGCTTATGTTAGTAAGTTTTTGCTACCACCTGTAAATGGTACTCCGGTGTATGATGACATCTATTGGCTTTGTGGTTCCAGACTGTACATGAGTCTCCCACCAAATTGGGGTGGTGTGTGTGCACCTACCCAGGTGACTGACCATACATATGTGGTAGGACCTCCACAGAGAAGAATGGCAGCACCAGACGGAGGAGATTGATATACCCAGATGTGTTACCACATAATCACATGTGGGGCTCGGATGTACTAAAGGACCAAAAAATTGTGGTCTGTAGGAGATAAAATAGCACATTCATTGTTCCCCTGGATAGGAGTGGGAAAAAATTCATTAATGATTGAAACTCTGAATTATCGATTGGGTCTGTTCATGAATGTAACTAAAAAAAAAATAGTAGCAGCTCAAAACACTGAAATAGATGCTTTACGTACCATGGTGATGCAAAATTGCATGGTTTTAGACTTGCTTACTGGTTCACAGGGAGGAGTTTGTGTTCTGCTGAACACAACATGCTGTACTTTCATCCCAGACTCCATTCATTCAGTGGATATGCAGGACGCATTGGAAGAGCTGAATAAACTTTGTGATGCAATGCATAAAGACACCCTAGCCATGAACCGGTGGAATCCCTGGTCCTGGTTGACTTCAGGACCATGTTGGCAGTTACTATTGAAAATGGTGACACCAGTTATTATAGTCCTAATTCTGATTGGACTTTGCATGTGTTGTGTGATCCCTTATATCAAAACAATGGTTGGCAAAATGGTGTCAAATACATTTGTACAGTGTAATCTGGCCTTCCAACAAACTATGCCAAAATATCAAGCATTGAAACAGTCAGACCTTAGTGGAGAAAACTGTAATGACTGTACTGAGAATTATGATGATATTGAAAAGCTCACAACTCCAGTTCAAGCTTGAACTGTTGACGTGATGAGTTAACACACTCTTAGCCTATGAAGCTTTAGCTGAAAAAGTAATAAGACAAGTGGTGTAGTCGAATAATACAGAAAAACGGTTCATTTATACCAGTCAGCCGAAGTGATGTATGGTGGTGGTGTGGTGATAACAGAATCTTTGACAGACTGCCACGAAATGTGTCAGGTTATTGTGCATTAATATCATTATTGTTACCCATGACCCCTGAAGACGTTACGACATATGCAGCCTCTCTTATTCCTGAGGATTGGCAGAAAGGCATAGCCAGACATAGAGTAAAAAGAGATTGGAAAGGAGTAGGAAATCCAACATATATTGACGCAATAGGAGTCCCCAGAGGAGTGCCTGACGAGTATAAACTGGTTGATCAAATAGCAGCTGGATTCAAATCTTCCATCTGTTGGTGGTGTTCAATTAATAAAAACGTGGACAGAATAAACTAAGTTAATAAACTAACTAACTAAGCTGGGTGATGCCTACTGTATGTTTAACAGGTGATAAACAGGTGGGAAATGTTAAGGATTTTATATATATATATATGTTATCACTGTTAAACATTTGTACCTTTTGTCTTCTCTCTGATGAGAACGGTGTTGTGCTGTTTGCACTTAAACCCGAGAATGTACGTGTTATTCAACCTTGTTTTAGCATGCTGGGGTCAATCTGAACTGGGAATGAGAAGCTGGATGTACTTATTATTATTATTACACAACTTGTTTTCGTAGCCGCTAACGACTGGGAGTAAAAGAACTGAAGGTTGAATTTTGACTGATTGTGATGTGATGCTTAGTGTTCCAGGCAGATGCAGAACAGCTGATAACTGCGAACGAGATGTGCTGACCTTCGACGATAAGAGTAAAAGAAATAAACTGTTTTGCTTACAGCTGCACTTATTGACGTGTGTGTTTATGTTACGGGAAGAAACTTGTCTTGCGTCATTCCCCCACCCTTAGGACAAGTTTTTGTTTATGTGATGAGGGATTCACTAATAAAAAGAGCGAAGCGCAGGCCAGACTTTAGTGTAGCTTTGGTGTACAGCCTGACTGCACTCTGCGCGTAAAATTTGACTTTCTGTCTCACTGGTGTTTCTTGACTCTGTTTGTCTTGTTAAAGGTTTTAAAAATGTTTGGAGGAGAAAATACCCAACACTCCCCTCCACAGCATGTCTTTTTCCTGGTTCTCTCCCTCAGCCCCAACCAGTCCCAGCAGAGGACTGCCCCTCCCTGAGCCTGGTTCTGCTGGAGGTTTCTTCCTGTTAAAAGGGAGTTTTTCCTTCCCACTGTAGCCAAGTGCTTGCTCACAGGGGGTCATTTTGACCGTTGGGGTTTTACATAATTATTGTATGGCCTTGCCTTACAATATAAAGCGCCTTGGGGCAACTGTTTGTTGTGATTTGGCGCTATATAAAAAAACTGATTGATTGATTGATACAATACACGAGCAACAGCTCTGGTTGACATTCCTGCTGTCAGCATGCCAATTGCACGCTCCCTCAAATCTTGTGACATCTGTGGCATTGTGCTGTGTGATAAAACTGCACCTTTCAGAGTGGCCTTTTATTGTGGGCAGTCTAAGGCACACCTGTGCACTAATCATGGTGTCTAATCAGCATCTTGATATGGCACACCTGTGAGGTGGGATGGATTATCTCAGCAAAGGAGAAGTGCTCACTATCACACATTTAGACTGGTTTGTGAACAATATTTGAGGGAAATGGTGATATTGTGTATGTGGAAAAAGTTTTAGATCTTTGAGTTCATCTCATACAAAATGGGAGCAAAACCAAAAGTGTTGCGTTTATATTTTTGATGAGTGTAAATAAATGCAGAGGATTTTATTACATCCTTGGAGGACATAAAAATAATTATTTAAAAAATCTGCACTGTGTGCATCTGAACAACAGGTTGCTGCCTGAATAAAACTGCTGCAGATTTCTATAACCCAGCGGTTTTGCTAAGTCCAAAACCTCATTTGTCACTGATGTGTGTACAACTATTCCTTCCTGCTTTCCTTCTGCTGCTTTACCTGGTGGCTGGTTTCGCCATCACAGCCTGTGGCGACGTCCTCGGCCTCCCTCTGAGCGCTAATCCCATCAAACACTTCATGTGTACCGACAAAAATGCGCAAACTGCCAAACAATTGCAGACTTTTTTGCACCTGCTTTTGGACAAATATTGACACTCATCGTCTCACAAATGAGCGTGTCTCTCTGTTTTAGCTGGTGCTGGAACTCGTTCTGAGGTTGGGTTTCTTGAGAGTGATGGTAATCCCTTCCAACATAAACCCACCCGGATCTTTTAATCTCAACACCGGCCTCCGTAAAAATACCACAGTCCTCTGCTCTCCCTGCACCTGGATTCTTTTACTCGCCTTTTGCAATAGCAATAGACATTAGCATATGGTGAGAGGGGAGGAGGGGACGGAGATGGTAAAAGGGATGAAAAGAGGAGATATTTAAATGGAAATAAGGGCCAAGAGAGTGTAGTACGATTCAGCAGGGTGAAAGCGTATTTTGTGTACTGTTTCCCCGCTCAGGTCCTTTCATGGAGGCAGAGAGAGGGCGGCCCTCTGTTGATTTAGGCCACACAAAGGGGGCCTTAATCCTTTCAAGGGAACCAAATCAGTCCACAGAGAAGTGCGTTCAAAAGGAAACCTCCCTGTCAAGCACGGACATTGAGCCCCCCCCCAACGAATGCCACAAATCAAACCCTGGAGGGAATCAAAGGCCCAATGTGGGAAATGTGTCTGGAAACCCACGCAGTGGCAAACGTCCCCAGTTCCACCACAGCCATGAGGGAGGTCATAACCTTCATGTCCAAGCCACCTCCCTGCCCTGCCCTGACCAGCGACTCCCCCCCATTCCAGAGGAATGTCCATTCACACAGGGCACCTCCATTATCCCTGAGCCAGAGAAAATAGAACTGCCCTTAACAGCAAATTAGTGACTTGCTAATGAGGTCACATGTGGTGCAGGCACACTGAAGCCACAAACAGATGCCTTTCCTGCCCTCGCATCTTTCGCCCGTAGCATCAGCAGCACATCCTCCTCTTACTCGTCCTCCTGCGGCTGCAGTAGGACTCCTGCACGCTGTCAGCAAAGGGTCACCAAAATGTCACTTTGCTTTAACATCGCTTCCTGTCACATACGTTTAAAAACAAAAGCCAATACAGAGCGTGACATTTCCATTCTTCTTCTTCTGCACTCACGCCACCTTATCTGTTGGTATTACATATCAGTAAAACGGACCTCTGCCACGCATTACTTCAAATAAAAATGGACACTCCCAGCACTTAAAGAACACACAGAAATAAAAAAAAAAAAACACTCAAACAACAGCAATACTATTCTAGGAACTGCATCATTTCAACATGGAAGATAATAATAAGAATAATAAGTACCTTTAACTGCAGCTGTGCTGAAAAATTTCTCTGAGCCGGCATCTGAGACCTGCAAAAGAGTAAAAATGGAATAAGGAAAAAATGGGCCGTGACATTTGCCACACAAAACTTCCACATTTGCTGTGATGTTTTTGTGAAGGAGCTGGAGAAATAAATAATGACTGAAAAATATACTGATGTCACTGAGAAGCATTTCTGGACACACAAAGTGCAGCTACCAAAATATCCCTCATCATTTTCAATAAATAGGATTTTCAAAATAAATCTGACAGTTTATTCGTGATCCGTCCACCTCAGTGACACAAACTGCATGATTAAATTCTCACGTATTTATTCTCTTTTTTTGGGGGGTAACCAAAAGCAGTTATTTGGAATGTGACCGCTCCAATCCCTGCCACTTGGTGGCACTGTTGCTCCACTGCAAATCAGTCAAAGCTCCTCTAGCAGCCACTAATGTGCGGCGACTGGATTTAAACCCGAATTAGATCATTAAAGGTTTATTAAAGTGAAAATATCGAGTCCGAGATGATTTGTTTTCATCCACAACGTCAAGGACAAAGATTGGAAAAAATTAAAGAAAAACAAACAAACTGCAGGATGCAAAGACAGAAAAGAAGCAGGACAACACCCGACATCCAGCACATGGACACCGATTTCTGCGTAAAACGCACGCATGTGTCCGAGGATTCATTCAATGTATGGATGATTTCATGGCATAAATCATCACGCTTTTTTCTTGTGGTATGAGCTCACTGAATGTTCAGATTGTGTCCAATGAGTTTCTTATTCTAAGCTGCATGACAATAATCAGGGGGACAGAAGAAACATCAAAACAAAAGCAGCAAATTGACTAACAACGTTCCGTTATTAAAACGCTGATTATTTATTGGTGATCGAATGCAAACAATGAACCGGGATAAATGAGTGAGGATATGTTCAAAAACAGCTCAGAATGTTGTTGCGCACTATCAGAATCTATGTTAGATTATAGATGCTTCCGAATCAGCGCACGTACCTTGGATGTGGCAGGTTTTGGTGTCAAATAAGGACTTTAGAGGTTCAGTAAACGTGTCCCAGTTTCACATTCTGCTTTGCAAAGAATATAATCCACACAAAGAGGCGCTGAAGTCTACTCCGATCAAAACTGAGGACAGCCATGAGCAGATACAAGAAGCCTTTCCAAGAAAAGAAAAGAAAAAAAATCCAAAGCTACTGCGCCTTTTGGACAAAGAGAACCATGATTCTCGCCACCGACGAGCAGGAAAAGAACAAAAATCCCTTGATGCTCCTTTCTTTCCTTTGCTCGGGACGGTGTGACTCTTTTTCATGTATATTCTCCTGTCGCAAACATCCGCGTGAGGTAAACAGGACCCGGGAGGGTTTGCGCGTCGGTGCGTAAAGAGGAGCCGCGTCCGACTGCAGCGAACCAATCCAACAAAAAGCGCACAGCCACTTTCCGCCGTGGACGCGCGCACACCCAACACTCACAAGATACGAAAAGACCGTTTTGGGTGCGTGTTCAGCTGCACAGCCTGTCTGTCCTGGTCTCTCTGACAGATCCGGGTGGTGGTGGAGCCTCTCCCAATCCGCTCCCAAACGCCACACAAACTCCCATTCATCCGCCGGCGGAGCGCCGCGGCCGCTTTGACGCTCGGTTCCTCCCACTTCCTGATTTCCAGCCGGACTTGGATTCTTCTTCAGAAGATAAATGCAGCAGTATTGTAAAACGTAGGTGAGCAAATAAAAGGCATCTACCCTTTGCGTAATGCCGCAAAAAAAGCGAGTCAGCGGCGCGCCAGAGCTAGATAAGGAGAGAGAGAGAGAGAGAGAAAGAGAGAGAGAGAACGAAGGGAGGGAAGAGAGAGCTGAGGCAGAAAGATATTCTTTCTTTCTGTCTGCACTAAGTGAGATGATGTCAGCCGCTAATGAATTCCCCAGCAGGGAGCTGCTACCGCGAGGGAGGAAAAACAAAACGCTCCTTTACGATCAGCGCGCACCTCCTCTGGATCAACTCCACCGGTCTGAAGGGAGGTCACTAGCTAATAATATTGTATAAAAACCACTCTGGGTCATCAGACTTCAGTTTGAGCTTTGAACTGCTCCCTGGCCCACCCACGCAGCTCCATGAGCCTCCATCCCTGACACTATAAGGCCAATACAGAGTTCAGAATTATGTGATAATGTTACCAAATCAAAGGCCTAAAAGTCAAACAGCACAACACAGCACCATGTCCAGCTCCAAGAGCATTAGACCACACGTCATGCAGGACCATTACCTGAAACTCCATAAAGCTTCTGTATGAAACAGTCTGCTTGCTGAACAGAGATCAATCCTCAAATTTCAAAGGCAAAAGAGAGAGAAACTAGAAGGTGTTTGTGTCAAAATTTACAACATTCCAGCTCCAATGCTGGTTGCGTTCCACTTTATGCAGCTCTGACTGAAAACAATGCATGCTGGTAAGAAATCTACTCCAACCTTTTCTGGCACTGCATCATGTCAACATGTAACAAGACATTAAAACCTCGCAGGTGCAAGGAGAATGTGGACAAACTCGGAATGGTAAGTTCGAGGTCACAACGTCTGATCAGATATGGATCTACATGTTTGGTTAGCACAAGAGAATGGGCGTTTCCAAAACGGTTGGAATGGCACTGTGTGCTTCTGATTTTGGAACAATGTTCTATAGCAAATGTCAGCACCTGGCAAATGAGTTAAATGGTTTTAGTGTTAGGGTTTAATTTTTTTCTGAAATGCATTAATAGTTGGAAATTTAAACAATACTTTTATATCTCGACTACGAACATTTTCGGAAGTCTTGCACAGTAGCAGAATTTCAACACTGTCCAGTTCCAATTATGGAATATTACACATTTTGATATTTCAAGAAACACGTTAGCTGGTAACCACCTCCACGTCAACAGAACTTTGCGCTGATTGGCTCAATGTTTCACTGAATTTCATGTTGTGTTTTACATTGTTATTCAGAGAACTTCAGATCGGTTATCACCAATCTCTCTCAAATGGGATGCAGTGTGTTCTCCTACTGACAGCGATTTTATTTGTTCATATGAACAAAATGAAGTTTAAACTTCCAGCACGAAAGCACCTACGAAAACAAGCAAACGCAGTGAAAACGGCCTTTATTACAGATTAGACAGAACTTCACTAATCCCTTGGGAAGACTCCCTCAGGGAAATTGAGGTTCCAGCAGCACTGTATAGCAGCACACAGGGTAAGAAATAAGCACACAGTATCAAAAGTGAAAGTAAAAAACAAACAAACAAACAAACAAAAAAAAACAATTTACAAATAGAAATAGAAATACCAGACATACTGATCAAATCAAATCAAATCAATTTTATTTATATAGCGCCAAATCACAACAAACAGTTGCCCCAAGGCGCTTTATATTGTAAGGCAAAGCCATACAATAATTACGTAAAAACCCCAACGGTCAAAACGACCCCCTGTGAGCAAGCACTTGGCTACAGTGGGAAGGAAAAACTCCCTTTTAACAGGAAGAAACCTCCAGCAGAACCAGGCTCAGGGAGGGGCAGTCTTCTGCTGGGACTGGTTGGGGCTGAGGGAGAGAACCAGGAAAAAGACATGCTGTGGAGGGGAGCAGAGATCAATCACTAATGATTAAATGCAGAGTGGTGCATACAGAGCAAAAAGAGAAAGAAACACTCAGTGCATCATGGGAACCCCCCAGCAGTCTACGTCTATAGCAGCATAACTAAGGGATGGTTCAGGGTCACCTGATCCAGCCCTAACTATAAGCTTTAGCAAAAAGGAAAGTTTTAAGCCTAATCTTAAAAGTAGAGAGGGTGTCTGTCTCCCTGATCTGAATTGGGAGCTGGTTCCACAGGAGAGGAGCCTGAAAGCTGAAGGCTCTGCCTCCCATTCTACTCTTACAAACCCTAGGAACTACAAGTAAGCCTGCAGTCTGAGAGCGAAGCGCTCTATTGGGGTGATATGGTACTACGAGGTCCCTAAGATAAGATGGGACCTGATTATTCAAAACCTTATAAGTAAGAAGAAGAATTTTAAATTCTATTCTAGAATTAACAGGAAGCCAATGAAGAGAGGCCAATATGGGTGAGATATGCTCTCTCCTTCTAGTCCCCGTCAGTACTCTAGCTGCAGCATTTTGAATTAACTGAAGGCTTTTTAGGGAACTTTTAGGACAACCTGATAATAATGAATTACAATAGTCCAGCCTAGAGGAAATAAATGCATGAATTAGTTTTTCAGCATCACTCTGAGACAAGACCTTTCTGATTTTAGAGATATTGCGCAAATGCAAAAAAGCAGTCCTACATATTTGTTTAATATGCACATTGAAGGACATATCCTGATCAAAAATGACTCCAAGATTTCTCACAGTATTACTAGAGGTCAGGGTAATGCCATCCAGAGTAAGGATCTGGTTAGACACCATGTTTCTAAGATTTGTGGGGCCAACTACAATAACTTCAGTTTTATCTGAGTATTTGTAACCTTCACTAATGCTGTTTCTGTACTATGATGAATTCTAAAACCTGACTGAAACTCTTCAAATAGACCATTCCTCTGCAGATGATCACTTAGCTGTTTTACAACTACCCTTTCAAGAATTTTTGAGAGAAAAGGATCACTACTGGTTTACTGGCTACTACTGTTCCTCTCCTTCCCGTCCCCTGTCTTCCTGTTACTTAGAGTTTGATGGCCTGAGGGACAAAGGAGTTTCTCAGTCTGTTGGTCCTGTACTTGGGGAGGAGCAGTCTGTGGCTGAAGAGGCTCCTCTGGTTGCTGATGATGGTGTGCAGAGGTCGACTGGCATCGTCCATAATGTCCAGCAGTTCATCCAGTGTTCTCTCCTCTGCCATCATCACCAGAGAGTTATTGATGCTACAGGAAGTAGAATTTGTCCGACTTGACTCCTGCAATCACTGGCAGTTCATCAGACCATCCATTCAGCCAAAGTCCATCTCAAATGAGGCTCCTATAACAGCTGAACCAGTCTTGTGTGTTGATTGGTCAGCCGTGTGGCGATGCCATTACACCAAACACCAGAGAAAGACAGCAGCAACAATGACAAATGGACCATGCTGATAGGTACCTTGAACAGTAACACTCTGATATCGGTGTGTGAGGCATCGTTGTAAAGCACTTTGATGGAAAAGTGTTCCAAATATGATTAGAAATGTCAAGTGTGGTGGCAATTTTGTCAGAAATGTATGTGTTGTAGAAGTACTGGACGTGAATCTGCTTGAACAGATGTTCACTAGACCTTCATCATCTCACATATCAAAGGGGATATTATCACTTCCACATGTTGGTGTTGCTGAGTGACGAAGATGAGGTGGAACATCACCCTGTTGAGATTCACCCTGAAGGCCTGAAAGTAGTGTTTAAGTAATAAACGACAGTGCCACCTCTTGCCCTCCATCCTCCGCAAAGTAATCTAAAAGATGGACATTTCTGAAAAAATCCTCTTAATAGTGCAAAGTCTTGTGTGCTATAGGTTGTCAAATGAATGACAAGTGTCACACTGCAAAGTCCTTCCCTGCCAGCTCAGCCCAAACCGCCACAGAGCAGAAAACAGACTTAGTTCATAGCCGAGATGCTAATCCGTCTTGGGAACTGAGATGTAAAGTTGCCTGAGGTTACATAAAATCCCCACACAGTAAAGTAGATGCAAAGTACAGTCAGATGCTTGTTCCTTCTGCTCAACTTAAAAACAACACATGGCCTCTGTCGGACAGAATTTCTAGACGTCCATGCAAAGAATAAAAGGAGGGTTTACTCGACAGTCAGATGCATTGAGCTGATAAATTGCGATCCTGATGAGTGGGTGTGGGTTCAGTGTATGGCTGCTTGTGGTCACAGTGGCAACATCCAGAATAAAGAATGTGACGTACCATTGTGGGGTGGAAGGGTTTGGGCTCAGGTGGCCGGTTAAAGCCCAGCTCAGAGTATACAGTCACAGAGGGCCTGAGAGAACGAGCAGCCAACACCACCACGTGCATAATCAGGTGCTGCAGTCGATGTCCACAAGTCAGGCGTATTGAGCAACCTAATGAGCATTTTAATGAAGTGATTAATCTCAGGCATAATGTTGCCCAAAGACTGTGGGAGAACAATTTGGATAACTACAGTAAAATCATTCAGTTGAATGCAGTGCAAAACCGTGAATTATTCATTTTCTGCACCGCAGACACCCAGACAGTGTGTCCTGGATGAAGACTAAGGCTGTGTCTCAATTCATCCTTCCATGGTTGTATTTGTTGACTGCATGCGTCATAGTGGCGTGAGTAGGCTGTCTTATTTTGAAGGCACCTTGGAATAAGGCCGGCGAATGCAACCTTCTTTCCCCCAAAATAATGTTACAACAGGTGTATTTTTTATGGCTCAAACAATCCCAAGAGTCTTAACAAGGGACAATTTCAGGTTCCATCTATACATTTATAAATAAGTAATGTAAATCCCTTCAGCTGCTCCCTCATTTTCACTCAGCGTCACCACAGCAGATCCAAGGTATATCTGCATCTTGATTTGGCACAAGTTTTACACCGGATGTCCTTCCTGACACAACTCCACATTACTTGGAGTTGCTAAGTAAAGTACAAGTAAGTATTGAAAAATGATTACAAAGATACAGGTTATGCTGATATGCTAACTTGTCGCATACAGATAAATGCTGCTAGGTGACAGGGCACAGGGGCGGGATAGGCTAATGACGCATGAGCAAAATGCTCTACCGTCTCATTTCAGAAAGGTCTGTTTGGGCCTCCACTGTCTCAGAAGGTCAGACCTTCATAGAACACAGCTTTTGAAGGATGAGGCCCCTGAATTGAGACAAAGCATAAGATCCAGGCTTTGAATAACTTCCTGGACTCAACCATCGGAAGTGCATCCCTTTATGGTAAAAGAGGTGAACTTGCAGAGAAATTTACTTACCTCAGCAGTGGCAGGAGATCCTTAATATTGGTTGATTTGCGATTGGGAATAGCCTATGAAGACATGGGTCCTTGCACAGAGGTGTTTGGTGATGCCAATATATTTGCAGGACAAAGAAGGTCAAAGTCTTGAAGCCTGTGTGCTTCTTGTCACACTACATGGTTGTGAATCTTGGATGCTAACCAGTAACCTTAGACAACAACTAGGTGTCTTTGGGACTAGGTCTGTATGGAGGATCATTGGGATGACTTTGTGTCAAATGAATAGTTGCTAAGAGAGACTTAGATGAGGCACTGCACTTGCACTGTTAGGGAATGTCTACTACGTCATTTTAGCCATGTAGCATGTTTGTTCAGGCATGACGCTAGGGCTGCAGCTACCGATTATTATAATAATCGAGTATACTATCGCTTATTCTGGTGATTAATCGAGTAACTGGATAAAAAGTACTTTTGCATTTTTAAACAGCATCAATAGTCCAGGGCTCTCCCAAAGCAATGGCACAATGTCGCTGCACCAGTGCTGACATTTTGCTGAAATGGCAACGGGATGTGGTTTCTGTTTTGCTTTGTTTTTTCCCCAACTTGTAAAACTGAACCATTTCTGAGTTTTTTTTTTTTTTTTTTAAAGGTTGGTGGACTGGGTCCCTGCGTTAATTTTTTTAAAATCCTTTTTTCTTTGCAATTCAGCAGATGCATTTCAGCTGGAGGTTGAATAAGCAAGTCAGTTTTATTATTATTATTATTATTTTATTTAAGTGACACTGTTTGTGAAGCATTGTGTGTTGCCCAAAAAAGCAAAAATTAAAAAGTGCCCGGTGTGAGCGGAGTGCTGAGAGCCTCTCACACCCGGCGGGCGAGTCCCTCCCCACGTCGCGCAGACCGTGTGTTTTTTTGGAATGCTTCACTTTAAATGCACAGTCAGTCTATATCAGATGATCAGCGTGGACCCTCTTTCTCTTAAAGCCTTTACATGGTTTATGTGCATGCTCTAATCTTCTTCTGTTTTTTTCTGGGGATGTTACAGTGCCACACACAGGCCTGGTATATGTACTACAACATTAAAAGAATCCTTGAGGCACAAAATTTGCCTCAAACATTTTTTGTAATCGAATTATTCGAGTTGCTCGAGTAATCGTTTCAGCCCTACATGATGCCTCAGTGTTGGGGCGTCCAACAACTGGAAAAGGCCAAGGGGACGGCCGCGCATGTCCCACCTTGCTGCAGCAGATAAATGGTTGCTTTTGAAAGGAGGGGATAAGCCGAATGCGTGCCTGATTTTTTGCCATCCAGTCCCCAAAACAAGTTCACAGTGTGATGGTTGATGCAACGTATGGTGTTAACACATGCTCCCAGATCTGATCTACACTGCAAAAATGAAGTAAATCATCTCTAAATTTAGCTACACGCTAATCTACTGAATGTGGTTACATGTAATTAGATCACCAAGAGAACATGGCGGCCAGGCCGTTTTCACAGGTCCGTGCAGCGGTGGCAGCAGCAGCTATGAATGAGATGCAGCTCTCCATTTTAAATGGTCATTATCAGATTTGACAGCAACCACAAGTCTGTGATTACAGCTACATTGGCAAACAATCGGCGTCCGGATCTCTCACTGCACATCATTTCTAATTGAAATGATGTGCAGACAGCAAGGAACACGCCCAGAAAGAAAGAAGACGGCAAAGTTTCACATGGAAAAATGTTGCATGTGCAACAGAACCGAGAGCTGAGATCAAACACAATGTCTGGAAATACGCTACATATCCCAGTAATTGCTGTCTGGGCACGCAAGCTCTGTCTACGGACCATCAGCCTCACACTGACATTTTGTCATCTTTTATTCCTTTTTTAGGACGGTGATTCTCCACTTCAAAGAAGCGAGAGACGTGTTTTTCTCTCTCCACACAACCGTGGTTTAATTTTACAGGAACTCTCTTCCAGATTACAATCACAGGGGACTGGTTTGTCTTTATAAGCCTTCCTGCCATTACACCAAATACACCCTTTCAAAATATCACCCACAAGTGCAACACGAGTGCCGTCAATGTAATATGGCAAAAGCTGCTGCCTGATTTGTTCGCTTTGGACTCTGTCTTTTGCTTACTGGGCTAAAAAAAAGAAATGTTTCCCAGGTATTGATGTTGGAGTGAAACAGAGGCACAAAAATGGAAAGAGATTTTTAGGAATGACACTGAACAGTCGCATTTTGCATAGCATGGTGCACATCGCAGCACTTTCAAGGTCAGAAACGGTACAGGGTCACCTCTATGAACAGGCTTTGATTTCAAGTTAAAAAAAAAAGTATCAGGACAGATACTTCCTGCTGCCTACAAGCCAAAAGTGAAAATTAACAAGTTTCAGTTTTGAGATAAACATGTTTTAAAAATAAACAAGCACCATCCTATAAAATTTAATTTCATATTATTTTACATATTACAATCAGTTGAAATGAGATAATTTCCAGGATTCTGTCTGTGTGTGTACAACTCCAGAAAACTGTTGAGTGGGATAAGGAGTTACAAATATGTAGACCTGGGTTTGATGCCTGGTCATACTATCTATCTGTGTCACTGGACAAAACCCTTCATCTGTATTGTCTCAGTCCACCCAGCTGTAAACGGGTACCAGCCGTGCCTGGGGAAGTAACGTGCATCAGACTGGCATCATAGACTCATCTGTTTTCAGAGACAAACACCTGCAATAAATGGACCTCAGGGCCTATACAGGACTTAATTTGGACTTCAGTGTTCCTATCTGCATATCTACATTGATACACAGGGATATGGATTTTTCAGACACACCTTTGTAGCTCAATAATTCTGAAAAAGCTGATGTGCAGTTTTGATATTTGAAAAAATAAATAAATCTGAACCACCAAACCAAGTTTATTATTGCAACAACTTCATAATTATTGCCTTAACTTCAAAAGCACAGAATATCTAATCAATTTTAGAATTCCCACTCAATCCACTTTAAGACTACGGACTGATTACTTTAAAAGATTTGACTATTTACTACTTAAACCCACTGACATGGCCTCAAGCTTCACTGGTCAACTGCCCCTCTGCATTCCATGTTAAGCATCACATGGTTATTTCTGAGTCTATATCCCCAAGCAGATCTTCTACTCCAAACTGACTGAAGGAAAACGGTTCAGAGGAGGGCAGAAGACTACAAGGACCTCCTGAAGCACAATCTCAAGAGCTGCTCCATCGACTGGAAGACCTAGGAAGAACAAGCAAGGGAACGAGCCAGCTGGGAAGCAATGATCCACACAGGAGTGGAAGTCTTAAAAAAAATGGACGACCAACAGAGGAGAAAAGAAGGAGGAGGAATGAGAGAGGACAAGATCCTGACCGGCAGACGCTTCCCGCAGCAACCACATGCAGCATCTGTCAGAAACAGTATGCATCAAGATCTGCGTCCACCATTCCTCCCAGGAATCAACCAACGTCATGGCAATGATGATTTCTGAGTCTGTCTACTATTAAGTACTATTTTATGTACTTATTCATTTTAACTAGGTTTGTTTACCAGTATGCTCCTTACAAGAGCAATGCTTAGATTAGCATTAAAGAGTGCAAGTTTGCAAAGTAAATAAAACCTTTTCTCTACATTTCTCTGTGGATGGGACAAGATTAAATTACACCTTTTGTTTTGTTCCAAAAAAATCTGGTCTGAATCATCAAAATGCTGCAGCATCCTAAACATTATCTCATATATTCATTCTATGATTTTGGAGCCTATCCCTGCAGTCATAGGGTGTGGTGCAGGGTACACCCTGGACAGGACGCTAGTCTGTCACAGGGTCACACATAGACAGAGAAAGGGCCAAAAGAAACAAACAGAACTACACTACTGAAAATTGGACCATTGAGGAGAAGAAAAAGATCTTTCACTGCTTCACTTGATCCATGCATTTATCTCTTCTAGGTTGGACTACTGCAATGTTCTATTTTCTGGTTTACAGCAGTCCAGCATTAGGGGTCTCCAACTGGTTCAAAATGCTGCAGCCAGACTTTTGACACGAAGCAGAAAGTTCGACCACATTACACCCATTTTGGCGTCTCTTCACTGGCTTCCTGTCCCAGTGAGATCAGATTTTAAGGTTCTGCTACTAACCTATAAAATTATTCATGGACTGGCACCTTCCTACCTAGCTGACCTAATTAAACCTTACGTACCGGCCCGGGCTTTGCGTTCTCAGGATGCAGGACTACTTTGTGTCCCTAAGGTGAATAAGAAGTCTGCGGGTCACAGAGCTTTCTCTTATCGTGTTCTGTGGAATGATCTCCCTGCATCAATAAGACAGTCAGATTCTGTGGAGACTTTCAAGTCCAGACTTAAGACGCACTTATTTTCCCTTTCATATTGCTAGCATACTGGTACAGTTTTGTTTTACGCTTTTTACTCTTTTAATTCATGTTATTAGTAATTGAAGTGTGCCACAGCCTCAACTTTACCGAAATTCTGGGTCTTAGTGAAGTTTAGGGCTAGTGGCCGGCGATCAACTTAGTATTTCTTCTGTTTTTCTGTTTGTTGTTTAATGCTGACAAATTATACAGTATTTTTTGTCTTTCTGATGCCTGATTCTGTTTTTTCTCTCTGTTTAAGGTGCAGCTCCATCCAGAGATGGGAGTTGTGTTTGTGCTGGTGATCCTCCTGTCCTGTGCACCAATAGCATTTCTTGTATATTCATCTGTGAACTGTTCTGTAATTTGTGTTTGTATCATGGCCCAAGCAGAGGGTCACCCCACTGAGTCTGGTCTGCTTGAGGTTTCTTCCTCAGAGTGAGTTTTTCCTTACCACTGTTGCTCTGGGGGTTGGTAAGGTTAGACCTTACCTGTGTGAAGCGATTTGAGGCAACTCTGTTGTGATTTGGCGCTATATAAAGGAAAATAAATTGAAAATTGAAATTGAAATTCACTTTCTCAAGGCATTGGAAGTGGGGCAGGAGGACAAAGGCAGTATTTGAGGATAGGATAAAGAAGCAGTTCTACTAACAAACACATTCATACCCGCACACACACACCTACAGTCAATTTAAAGTTTCCAGTTCACCTAACCTGTGTGTCTTCGGATGTGGGAGGAAACCAGAGAGGACTCCAGAAAACTCCAGACAGGAAGGTCACAGGTGATCCCATGACCTTCTTGCTATGAGGCAACAGTACTAACTGCTAATCCACCGTGCTCCCCATACAAACAACATAATATTAAAATTTCACTCAATGGAAATACTGGAGCACCAACTTCTCAGGTGGTCTATTAGTATAATTAACTACACAGGGAGACATATTTTGTCATGAAATGCTCAGAAAGAACATACTGTTCAGTCCACATCAGCTAGAGACCTATTAGTCCTTATGGCTAATGTTCTTTGCTGGTGGATAGCCACTTGGACCCGGCACATCGAAGTAACTATACCTCAGAGTGACCACACCCATAAGTGTTAATAATATTATGACTTAAAATCCCCTCCCCTCCCCCCAAAGTGTAATGAATGGGGAAAACAAGAGAGCAAAACCTTACAAAAACAAACAACAAAACCCCAGACAGTAAAGCTGTTTATTTCTGCTGTAAAGTTTGGCATTTTAACATGGACTTATATGAGGCCTGACATCTATGAAGTGTGAAATCTTTCTTCATACTCGCACAAAAACCTACACACTTGGAACTGCCAGTATCCCGCAGCCCATTGAGGGCACAGTGAGGATTTTTTTTTAATTAATTGTATTATTATCATTATTATTATTACATTCAACTGTATCTCCTAGAGTCTACGCTGGGCTGTCAGTGACAACTGGCTCTAATCTCTACGCCCTCCCGACAAGCAGCACTGACAGGCCCTTTCTTCCAGTGCCTCAGACATGTAGCCAGATGCAAATTAATCTGTCATTCACTGCTGGTATTAATGGGGGGAAGACACACAGCTGTATACGCACAAAGACAAATGCATCTAGCATTAAAAAATGGTTTTACAAACTAGGGCACCATTGTACTCCAAAAAGCCTTTGGAGAAGCCAACAGTCTTGTCTGCACTTCCTACATCAATCAAATAACGCTTACGGGGAGAATAAGCATCTTAAAGAGTCTTATCCGCATGGTCACAGACACGCTTTACGATATTAATCCTGAAAGACACAAATGAATCCATAGTTCACATGCCTTTCCCCACTTCGTTCAATCAGGATGTGATTGGCATTCTGGAAACAGGAAGACTGATGAGCACGGGGATAACAGCCTGCAACCGATACGGCAATGATGCTTCTAAAAGCTGATCTTGTGTGTTAAAATAAAGCTTTCTGAGCCCTGAGATATGAGAAGCACATCATATGTCAGCCAGAGAGCGGTGGAAAAGTATTCCTTCCGGATGTTAAAAGCCTGTAGAGACTGTGTTATCTGTTTATCTGTATCTGCTTATCTCCCTGTGGTCTGTAAAAGCAGGCCGGGCCACAGGAGCTCGAGATAAATGGCCTGATCAATGGTGCACATTATCTGGATCTGGTGGGCAATAATCAGATCCAGTTGACGTTGTGGCCACATATGAACTGGTCTGTCAGCGAGAACAAACCTACTCCAGCATCCATCAGTCTAATGCCACTGCTGTGGGACTTACTTTAGAAAACAATACAGACAAGAAAATTGGTTTAACCTCACCCGCCTCTAATGCTCTGGTTACGTCCTTAATGCTGCCCCACCTCCTCCACTACCACTCCACTTAGTCACAAGAGAAAGGGGAAAGCTTTTTGCCTAAATTAAAGACATTGGCGTGGAATGTGGGCTGTAACAACATGGACAATCTGAGGCTACTTAATCAATCCCCCACTTCCAAAAAAGGAGCACATGCTGTTTGTAACGGCTACCTCAAAACAAAACACATACACACAGGTTTTCATTGGGATTATGTTAAAAATGATCCACAGACAAGAGAAGGTCTTATCAAAATAAACTTTCCCACTCTGCAATTCATATGAAGTGAACTCACCAGTAATACCCGTGAGCATGAAGATGCTACAGGCTACGGCAGCATCAACACGAAAGAGGCCACCTTGTTTTGGACAGAGATTCTTTGTAAACAACAAAATCCACTGCCTGTGGTACTCTGACCTTTGTCCCACATGACCATGACCTTCACCTGAATGAATAACCTTCAGCTGACCTTGCTGGACCACTTCCCAAATCCACCTACATGTGTCAGGTTTGGTGCAAATGGGGTAGAAAGTGAAATTTACTCTCCCTGACCTTTGTCAAAGTGACCCCCCCCCCCATGGGCAATTCCAAGATCAATCTTCATCTACATCTAAAGACCTGGGAGAAAAACAGACAGACAGACAGACAGACATGATCTTGACTTTAAGGATATGATTCCTTCTTTATGTTCTCTAATGCCATATACCAACACAGTGCAGAGTAGCTACCTAAACTCTGTAAGTGAGATAGAGTATCTCGTCAATAGTTTTACATCCTCATTGAGCACAACTTTGGATGCTGTAGCTCCTCTGAAAAAGAGAGCCTTAAATCAGAAGTGTCTGACTCCGTGGTATAACTCACAAACTTGCAGCTTAAAGCAGATAACACGTAAGTTGGAGAGGAAATGGCGTCTCACTAATTTAGAAGATCTTCACTTAGCCTGGAAAAAGAGTCTGTTGCTCTATAAAAAGCCCTCCGTAAAGCTAGGACATCTTACTACTCATCACTAATTGAACAAAATAAGAACAACCCCAGCTTTCTTTTCAGCACTGTAGCCAGGCTGACAAAGAGTCAGAGCTCTATTGAGCTGAGTATTCCTTTAACTTTAACTAGTAATGACTTCATGACTTTCTTTGCTAATAAAATTTTAACTATTAGAGAAAAAATTACTCATAACCATCCCAAAGACGTATCGTTATCTTTGGCTGCTTTCAGTGATGCCGGTATTTGGTTAGACTCTTTCTCTCCGATTGTTCAGTCTGAGTTATTTTCATTAGTTACTTCATCCAAACCATCAACATGTCTATTAGACCCCATTCCTACCAGGCTGCTCAAGGAAGCCCTACCATTAATTAATGCTTTGATCTTAAATATGATCAGTCTGTCTTTATTAGTTGGCTATGTACCACAGGCTTTTAAGGTGGCAGTAATTAAACCATTACTTAAAAAGCCATCACTTGACCCAGCTATCTTAGCTAATTATAGGCCAATCTCCAACCTTCCTTTTGTCTCAAAAATTCTTGAAAGGGTAGTTGTAAAACAGCTAACTGATCATCAGATCTGACCTTTCTGATTTTAGAGATATTGCATTTACGCAATATCTCTCAAATCAGAAAGGTCTTGTCTCAGAGTGATGCTGAAAAACTAATTCATGCATTTATTTCCTCTAGGCTGGACTATTGTAATTCATTATTATCAGGTTGTCCTAAAAGTTCCCTGAAAAGCCTTCAGTTAATTCAAAATGCTGCAGCTAGAGTACTGACGGGGACTAGAAGGAGAGAGCATATCTCACCCATATTGGCCTCTCTTCATTGGCTTCCTGTTAATTCTAGAATAGAATTTAAAATTCTTCTTCTTACTTATAAGGTTTTGAATAATCAGGTCCCATCTTATCTTAGGGACCTCGTAGTACCATATCACCCCAATAGAGCGCTTCGCTCTCAGACTGCAGGCTTACTTGTAGTTCCTAGGGTTTGTAAGAGTAGAATGGGAGGCAGAGCCTTCAGCTTTCAGGCTCCTCTCCTGTGGAACCAGCTCCCAATTCAGATCAGGGAGACAGACACCCTCTCTACTTTTAAGATTAGGCTTAAAACTTTCCTTTTTGCTAAAGCTTATAGTTAGGGCTGGATCGGGTGACCCTGAACCATCCCTTGGTTATGCTGCTATAGACTTAGACTGCTGGGGGGTTCCCATGATGCACTGTTTCTTTCTCTTTTTGCTCTGTATGCACCACTCTGCATTTAATCATTAGTGATTGATCTCTGCTCCCCTCCACAGCATGTCTTTTTCCTGGTTCTCTCCCCTCAGCCCCAACCAGTCCCAGCAGAAGACTGCCCCTCCCTGAGCCTGGTTCTGCTGGAGGTTTCTTCCTGTTAAAAGGGAGTTTTTCCTTCCCACTGTTGCCAAGTGCTTGCTCACAGGGGGTTGTTTTGACCGTTGGGGTTTTTACGTAATTATTGTATGGCCTTGCCTTGCAATATAAAGCGCCTTGGGGCAACTGTTTGTTGTGATTTGGCGCTATATAAATAAAATTGATTTGATTTGATTTGACCCCAATGACTGACCTTTGGTAAATCTGACGTTACCAGGGATATTCAGGAATCCACCTACATATAAGTACCAAGTTGGTGGAAATTTGATTGAAAATCGAAATTTTAAACTTTGACCCCAGTGTTCCTTTGACAAAATGAACACTTTAAGAGTCATTCTGGGCGTAACCTAAATCCACACACCAAGATTGTTGGAACTTGGCCAAAGCACCTGGGAAGAGAAGGGAAACAAACAGACAGACCAACGTTACGCAAAGGGATTCTTTTGGAAAGCTAAAAACAGTGCTGCCAACCGTCCCGCATTGGGCGTGATTTACCCCCATGTCCTGTGTCCCACATGAGTGCAAGACGCATATTAGTCCCAAACCCCACTAGTTACGCTTTGCGCTGTTGCTGCTCATGACCAAGAGTAGGTGTCCCGCATTGCTAACGTCAAATGTTGGCAGGCATTTATAAACTGAAGTGGGCAATGAGTTGAAGAATAAACCTGAATTAATGTGTTTGCGTTAACTGACTTGTAATTAGAGGAATGCAAATGTTTCCAAAGCAAAGTTCCAATGAGACATGAGGCCTGTGGCTTTAGAGGTTTGTTGTTTTTGTTTTGTTCCAGAGGAGGACAGAAAGTGTTGTTTATGAGATGTGAATTTTGGAGAAGATGAAATACACTTTTTGTTTTACTGCCCTCTTCACAATGACTAGCAGTGGAGGCCTACGTACACTCCTATGATTGTCTTGGTCTCACTGACACTAGGCTTGTATGTATTTAAAAAGCTATCTTTCGAGAGCGCATCACCCAATTTTGATGAAACCTGGCAGGCACACTGGGCTTATTCGGTACATCAGCATTTCCCATAATCCCCCTGCGCTTCCCAGAATGCACCGCGGTGCCAGCAGAGTTTCGCCATCTCACAGCGCATGTAAACAATGACAAAGTGAGGATGTGGATGGCGCTGATTTAGCTAGTTCATGGGCGATTATGATGATGACACATTCTTTCGAGTTGAAAGGGTTATCTAGAAGAGGTGTAGCACCTGTGATAAACTTCGGCTGTGCCCCAATGTTGTCCTATTGTCTGTACTTCATGAGGTGTGTTTACACTGTGAGTTCTGAGCTCCTGACACCGGAACTCTGCTGAAACTGACCTCTCGTGTGAGTTAAGGACTGTGAGACCGCGCACGAGTCACAACTGTGAAACACTGAATGGATGGGAAGAAGTGATTTAATTTGATTTTGGTTAGTTGAATCAATGATCAAGGTCAAAGGCCAAGGTCATATTTCTGGCCCCATGCCAGAAATGTCAAATTTTCTGGATATGAGTTCAGGTATTTCACTGTTAGTGAACTTGATTATTTAAAAGCCCATGTAAGATTTAGGCCCTGTGATAGACTGGCATCCTGTCCCCGCCTCACGCCCTATGACCACTGGGATAGGCTCCAGCCCCCTGTGACCCTTAATCAGAGTAAGCGGGCATAGAAAATGGGTAGAGGGGTGAATGGATGAAAGTTTTAACCTACTTGCCTGATACTCTGAAATGTGGGACTGACATGCCTTTTGAGCATTTGTGATTTAGTTTTATACTGAGGCTTTTGTTGTTTCCCCAGATTTCCTGGAATTAGATAACCATGAAAAAATCCATTTTATATTTAAAAATAAGATTTGTTTATTTATTTGTCATTTATTTACAGCCGGTAAAATAAGTATTGAACATGTCACCATTTTTCTCAGTAAATATATTTCTAAAGGTCCTACTGACATCAAATTTTCACCACGTCTGTTAACAACCCAAGTAATCCACACACACAAAGAAATCAAAAAATTAAGTACAGAAATTAAACTATGTGAAATAAAATGGAATGACACAGGGGAAAAAGTATTGAACAAGCCTACTGAAACTGACTTAATATTTTGTATAAAAGCCTTTGTTGGTAATGAAAGTCCAAGACGCCTCCTGCATGGAGAAACTAGTTACATGTGTTGCTCAGGTGTGATTTTGGGCCATTGTTACATATCTATATCTAGAGCATATCTCACCCATATTGGCCTCTCTTCATTGGCTTCCTGTTAATTCTAGAATAGAATTTAAAATTCTTCTTCTTACTTATAAGGTTTTGAATAATCAGGTCCCATCTTATCTTAGGGACCTCGTAGTACCATATCACCCCAATAGAGCGCTTCGCTCTCAGACTGCAGGCTTACTTGTAGTTCCTAGGGTTTGTAAGAGTAGAATGGGAGGCAGAGCCTTCAGCTTTCAGGCTCCTCTCCTCTGGAACCAGCTCCCAATTCAGATCAGGGAGACAGACACCCTCTCTACTTTTAAGATTAGGCTTAAAACTTTCCTTTTTGCTAAAGCTTATAGTTAGGGCTGGATCAGGTGACCCTGAACCATCCCTTAGTTATGCTGCTATAGACGTAGACTGCTGGGGGGTTCCCATGATGCACTGAGTGTTCTTTCTCTTTTTGCTCTGTATGCACCACTCTGCATTTAATCATTAGTGATCGATCTCTGCTCCCCTCCACAGCATGTCTTTTTCCTGGTTCTCTCCCTCAGCCCCAACCAGTCCCAGCAGAAGACTGCCCCTCCCTGAGCCTGGTTCTGCTGGAGGTTTCTTCCTGTTAAAAGGGAGTTTTTCCTTCCCACTGTAGCCAAGTGCTTGCTCACAGGGAGTCGTTTTGACCGTTGGGGTTTTACATAATTATTGTATGGCCTTGCCTTACAATATAAAGCACCTTGGGGCAACTGTTTGTTGTGATTTGGTGCTATATAAAAAAATTGATTGATTGATTGATTGTTCCACACAGTCTTCAAATCTTGCAGTTCCCTCGATCTCTTCTACAACTATGAAATGATCTTTAGTTCTTTCCATAGATGATTTTCTATTGGATTCAAGTCAGGTGATTGGCTGGTTCATTCTAGCAGCTTTATTTTCATTCTCTGAATTTCCTTGGCTGTGTGTTTGGGATCATTATCTTTATGAAATATCCAACCTCGGTTCATCTTTATCATCCTGGTAGATTTTGTTTCAAGAATGTTTCGCTGTATTTTTTCTATTCATCCTTCCTTCAATTATACAGTGTTTGTCATTGCTGTATGCTGGTGTTTTTGGAGTGATGTGTAGTGACATTTGACCCCCAAACATGGTGTGAATTATGGCATCCAAAGACTTCAATTTTGGTCTCATCTGACCAGACTAGTTTCTCCCAGGATTTCACAGGCTTGTCTAAATGTTTTGCAGCAAACTTTAAATGAGCTTCAACTTTCTTTAGCATTAGAGTCTTGTGTGGTGAGTGTGCAAACAGGCCATGGTGGTTGAGTGCATTACTTATTGTTTTCTTTTAAACAATTGTTCGGTTGCTCTCCACAAGCGGTCCTTGGCTCTTGGACAACTCTTCTGATAATTCTTTATCGTTTAATTTAGAAATCCTTCTGTAACCAATGCCATCAGTATGTTTTGCAACAATAAGGTTGCGAGAATCTTAAGAGAGCTCTTTGCTTTTAGCCATCATGAGATTTTTTTTGTGTGACTCCTTGGTAATGAGACAGATAATAATTTGCACTGACAAGGGGCAGGACTACTTTTGAATTACTGATAGATTTCAGCTGATGTCTTGGCTTTCCATGCCTTTTTGCACTTGCCTTTCTTCATGTGTTCAATACTTTCTTCCTGTGTCATTTCACATTATTACAAATAACTTAATTTCTGTACCTTGTTTTTACAGATATATGGCGAAAATTTATTATCAATAGCACCTCTATAAATGTATTTACTGAGAAAAATGGTGACATGTTTAATACTTACTTTACCCACTGTATATATTTTGGACAGTTTTGAGTGTATGAATTGTCTCAGTCCACCAAGCTGTAAATGAGTACCAGTCTTGGCTGGGGAAGTCACCTATGTTGGACTGACTTGGGAATTGTATACTCTCATTTGTTTGCTATTATGGAATCAAATCAAATCAATTTTATTTATATAGCGCCAGATCACAACAAACAGTTGCCCCAAAGTGCTTTATATTATCGCTTTATATACACCATGTTTCTAAGATTTGTGGGGCCAAGTACAAGAACTTCAGTTTTATCTGAGTTTAAAAGCAGGAAATTAGAGGTCATCCATGTCTTTATGTCTGTAAGACAATCCTGCAGTTTAGCTAATTGGTGTGTGTCCTCTGGCTTCATGAATAGATAAAGCTGAGTATCATCTGCGTAACAATGAAAATTTAAGCAATGCCGTCTAATAATACTGCCTAAGGGAAGCATGTATAAAGTGAATAAAATTGGTCCTAGCACAGAACCTTGTGGAACTCCATAATTAACCTTAGTCTGTGAAGAAGATTCCCCATTTACATGAACAAATTGTAATCTATTAGATAAATATGATTCAAACCACTGCAGCGCAGTGCCTTTAATACCTATGGCATGCTCTAATCTCTGTAATAAAATTTTATGGTCAACAGTATCAAAAGCAGCACTGAGGTCTAACAGAACAACCACAGAGATGAGTCCACTGTCTGAGGCCATAAGAAGATCATTTGTAACCTGCTAGTGAACCCCAAGGCCTATACAGGCATGACAACTGGAAAAGATGAAAAGTTGTTTCACCTGTCTGTGGCAGATAGATGGCTAATTTAGATATGTGGGGATGGACTGGTTGTCTGTATGGCTGGTTGCCATCCAGTGCTCAGGGTGGATCTGTAGTGTGGCAACATTGCCACTTGCTCCCAGACCTCATCCGACCTGACCAAGAGTCTTCTTGAAACTCTCCAGTGGAGCCACATCCTTGAACTTAATTATTATTTTTTTTTTTTTTGGCCTAATTTGCTTGTTTCTTTATTTGAGGAGATCCAGCAGACAGCTACAACCAAAGAACCGTGGCACGCACACACCCATGAGCTCGTGACTTAATGCTACCCAACAGCAACCGTGCTGGCAGGAATAATATTTTCCCTTTTTTGTTTCTTTCTTCTCATTGATGCAATAGGAGCGAAGAGATCAGTGGAGGATCATTAACCACTGATGACGTCATGGATGGAACCATTAAGACAGAAAAGAAATAATTGCTGAGTACCATTAACTGAATATTAGGTAAGTCAGAATGATGTTGGCACATCCTTCTTCTTGCCAGTTTAATGAAGACTGACAAACCTGTTGGTGTACTACCACCAACAACTGGACAGGGTGAGTGTGTAACACCACACTGACAATGCAACAAACTGTATCCATACTGCATAAAACACGACACATAATCTGCTGCAAGTAAAAGTCATGCTTTGAAAATGACACTTAAGTAAAAGTATGAAAGTACTAACATCAAAACATACATAATGTGTCAAAGGTATACCGTTGCTAGCTAGCCATGTAGCATAACAAGTTATTGGCTTGGTCAATAAAGTAGATTAAAGAAGAAACAGAGATGGACAATGAGGGATGAGCGTATACATGATGATGATGACACTCAATGAATCCCTGACACTGACAGCAAAAGAAACCACAAATCTGCCTGGGTGGTTGCCATCCAGGTGGTTTTATGGTGTGGTAGATGCAGCACCACCAGCGCATGCTTCCAGGCTTGACCAACACTCCCAGACATCTGCATGTTTGGGGACAGTGCAGCGACAGATGCTCTTTCATGATGCATGTACTAGATGTTCTTTGGTTTCCTGACCCAGTTTTCATTGGTGCAGTTGTCTTATGTGCAGTTTACAACATAATATTTTTTCAAATTATTTTCATTATATTTTCATTTATATAGCGCCAAATCACAACAAAGTTGCATCATGGAGCTTTACACAAGAAAGGTCTAACCTTACTAACCCCCAGAGCAAGAACACAGGTGACAGTGGTAAGGAAGAAACATCAAGCAGACCAAACTCAAAGGGGTGACCCTCTATTGGGCCATGCTACCGACACAAATTACAAAATAGTTCACAATGCAATATCCAGGAAATGTTGCCAGTGCACAGGACATCAGGTTTTCCAAAGCCACACCCATCTCTGGATGAAGAACATGAATATGAATAAAGTTCTACACAAAAATTGGCCCAGCACAGTTCCTTTATGTCAAATCAAATCAAATCAATTTTATTTATATAGCACCAAATCACAACAAACAGTTGCCCCAAGGTGCTTTATATTGTAAGGCAAAACCATACAATAATTACGTAAAAACCCCAACGGTCAAAACGACCCCCTGTGAGCAAGCACTTGGCTACAGTGGGAAGGAAAAACTCCCTTTTAACAGGAAGAAACCTCCAGCAGAACCAGGCTCAGGGAGGGGCAGTCTTCTGCTGGGACTGGTTGGGGCTGAGGGAGAGAACCAGGAAAAAGACATGCTGTGGAGGGGAGCAGAGATCGATCACTAATGATTAAATGCAGAGTGGTGCATACAGAGCAAAAAGAGAAAGAAACACTCAGTGCATCATGGGAACCCCCCAGCAGTCTAAGTCTATAGCAGCATAACTAAGGGATGGTTCAGGGTCACCTGATCCAGCCCTAACTATAAGCTTTAGCAAAAAGGAAAGTTTTAAGCCTAATCTTAAAAGTAGAGCGGGTGTCTGTCTCCCTGATCTGAATTGGGAGCTGGTTCCACAGGAGAGGAGCCTGAAAGCTGAAGGCTCTGCCTCCCATTCTACTCTTACAAACCCTAGGAACTACAAGTAAGCCTGCAGTCTGAGAGCGAAGCGCTCTATTGGGGTGATATGGTACTACGAGGTCCCTAAGATAAGATGGGACCTGATTATTCAAAACCTTATAAGTAAGAAGAAGAATTTTAAATTCTATTCTAGAATTAACAGGAAGCCAATGAAGAGAGGCCAATATGTGGTCAAAAGGGCTTTGGGATTTTCTTTTTAATAGTTGGAAATTGCATGTATACAGCTGATACTGTTGGGTCATGGTGGTTGGTCTAAGCCTCTACAGTGACAGTTTTAACACGCTCACCGCTAGCATATTACTAGCATGTGCTCCCTGGTCTCTTTGCCTCTTTGCTGTTCATCTGCACAATGTGTAAAACTAGAACAAGGCAGACTGGTTGAGCAAGAGCAAGAATGTGTGTGGTGGGAGACAGCGGAAAGCAATTTCAACTATGATTCCTCTTCTGTCCTCTGGTGCCGTCCCAACAGCGGAACGGTGAGCCGATGGTTTATGACCTACATGTGGAGCTGATTGCAGCCCAGAGACCGGGGCATTGGCTGGGCTGCAGGGGGTCTGACTGTTGACAAGAATGGGAGGCCTCTTCCGCTTTGAAGCCCTGTGTATTTAAATATTTCATGACTCCTCATCTCCAGCTCCTTTTATCGGATTTGCACTCTGGCTCGTGGCTGCCTTTCATTAACAGCACCGTGAGTGGAGTTCGTGTTGATCTAATGCCCCAATCAGCGAGGCTCATCTGAGGGAGCGTCTCCCATACCCAGGCCCTTTGGAACTCTGCATATCTAGAAAAACGATCTTGTTAAATGCTAGTAACAATTACACCAGTTACAGATAAGCCAAAGTGTGTCAAAGGCACAACACGATGTTTGCAACGATTAGCAAGCGGCGTTATCAGCGAGGATGGTAATCAACGCCAGAGTCTGGTGCTTCCCAAGATCACAGGGCTCTTTATCTGTCACGACCCATAAAGGGCCTCCAGCTGAAAACAGACCTGAGCTGAGCTGCCATGATTAGCAGCAGTTTATTTTGCTGCTTCTTAGCTGAAACCCAGCAGGCTTGATGGAATGGGTAGCAAGTGGTCATCCCACCGCAAACCTGCCCCAGGTGAAGTCACCTCACTTTTTTGGTGAGGTCACCCCACTGCAAGTGAAGTCACCCCTCTTTTTCAGTGAAGTCACCCCACTCCAGATGCAGTCAGCCCACTTTTTCTGTGAAGTCACCCCACTTTTCAGTGAAGTCACACCACTCCAGATGAAGTTACCCCTTTTTTCAATGAAGTCAACCCACTTTTTCAGTAAAGCCACTCCACCTTCTCAATGAAGTCACTCCACTCCAGATGAAGTTACCCCTCTTTTTCTGTGAAGTCACCCCACTTTTTCGCTAAAGCCGCACCACCTTTTCAGTGAAGTCACTCCACTCCAGATGAAGTTACCCCTCTTTTTCTGTGAAGTCACCCCACTTTTTCGCTAAAGCCACCCCACCTTTTCAGTGAAGTAACTCTACTCCAGATGAAGTTACCCCTCTTTTTCAGTGAAGTCAGCCCACTTTTTCTGTGAAGTCACCCCACTTTTTTGTTAAAGTCACCTCACTTTTTCAGTGAAGTCACCCCACTCCAGCTGAAGCCACTCCTCTTTTTTCAGTGACATTAGCCCACTTTCTGTGTGAAGTCACACCATTTTTTTGAGTGAAGCCATACCACTCCAAATGAAGTTACCCCTTTTTTGGTGAAGTCAGCCCACTTTTTCTGTGAAGTCACCCCATTCTTTCAGTGAAGTCACCCCATTTTTTCAATGAAGTCACTCCACTTTTTTGGTGAAGTCACCCCACTCCAGATGAAGTCACCCCACTTTTTTGGTGAAGTCACTCCACTCCAGGTGAAGTTACCCCACTTTATTTAGGTGAACCCCCCCCCCCCCCCGCCCCCGGTGTGTGATCCAGGTCCAAGCTTAGCTTGAGAACTCATTTGTCAGTGTTTGAACCTTGGTTTTGTACTTCAAAGATGGAATGTTCAGGGTAGCCTAACTGGTATCCTTCACAGGTCTTTGAATAGTTTATTCTTCACCAGCAGCTTTCTTCAGAGTTCAGTTAACACTGACTCTCTTGATCATATAATGTTTTGATCTTCCAAGAGTTTCCAATAACCATTTGGGCCTAGCTATCCATGCTTATTTTTTTTTCAAATAATTAAGAATGACTACTTTGACATTATTGATCTGCCAGTGTGATGTATAGAACTGGGCAGTGCGCCCTGATTCTCCCATCAACGGGTTTTTTACCCGACGGTTACATTCCCCGACCTTAAAACATCCTCTTACGAACAAAACTTGAGTAAGAACAGTGAATTATGCCACTGTTGTGTATAAATAATTTATTACATGAACACATCAGAATTGAAATATTGTGTTACTAGATTGGGGTGACTTCACCTGGAGTGGGGTGACTTTGCAGTGGGGTGACTTCGCTATGAACCGATGGGATGACCTGACATAACGGTGTACGAGGAAGGCAAAGATGTCAAGCAAAAGAGCTACATTACTGAAAGGGGACTGAATTTCCTCACTGCAGCTCCTGTGCTCCATCATCCTTATCTGATCATCACATCTGAAGTAGTTGCAGCAGTAAAGTGGAGGCTGACTCGGGCCAGTAGATTTCCACGAGGGCACGTGCAGGCCTGGTGCACGGCACCGGTCTGGAAATGTGTCTCCGAGGCCGGTGACCATAACATAAGGCACCGCTTGTCTGCTTGTAATAGAGATGCCTTTGAGAGCGGCCTGCGTCCACCCGCGGGACACATTCCGCACTTTCCTCCACAAACTCTACACTGCCATTCAGCTCTGGGTGCTAAATGTGCACATTGTGAAGCTGCTGCGCTGGCCGCCTGACAGCAGCACATTCACCTTCAGGTTATTTGAGTGGACCCAAGCTCCCAGGACACAGACAGAGCGAGTGTGTTTGTGTGTGTGTGTGTTTTTGTAAGTAATCATGTTAAACAATGGACCTCAGCAGACTCATCAAATATGGACGTGTGTGTGAAGTTGCAGCTCTGTCTATCTACTCAGGGCCACAGGGGGCAGCAGCGTGAAGGGCCACCCAGGAAATGGCTAGCGTTAAGCCCAGTCATCACTGCTGGTCTCAGCTGGACTTAACGTGTTCTGTTTACCAACAGCGAGCTTCACCAGGATGATCTGTCTGTCTCACTGACTCTCTTACTGACACACGGCCTGTAAGAGGACATCAGGGGCCGTGTGTGTCACTTATCACAGGAGAAAGCTGTGGCACATCATGCAACCTGACCTGGGCTCACATGCCTGGATGGTCAAGTAAAGACTCTTCTCCCAACCCAGTCTCACGGCTACTCGTGGGACTGGGATACAAAAAGTACATCAATCTATGGGTTTATGACAGGAGTACGAAAATGGGGCGTTTTTCCTAACGGAGGCACAAATTTATTTTGTGACGTGTGCACAAAATGTGGGGTGGAGGGGGGTTTGGGGGGTGTTATGGTTATAGTTTGGGGAGGGCACACACTTATACTCTGGTTCTGGTTAGAGTTAGGAGAGATCTTCCCCTTCTCCTAACTCTAACCAGAACCAGAGCGTACGTGTGTGCCCTCCCCAAACTTTAACCATGACTCCCCCGGACCCCGTCACAAAATGAATTCATGCCCCCATTACAAAAAACGCCCCATTTTCGTATCCTCGTCATGAACCCACAGGTTAATGTACTTGTCGTAACCCAGTCCCACGAGCTGCCGTGAGACTGGGTTGCAACGCCACATTACATGGAGAAATACGTCAGGGGTGGGATTTGAACCAGGAACCTTTTGCACTAACTGCTTGGCCACCATCCTTGTCCAATTTTGCTCTATTTACATTTTGCAAAGTTTAAAGATTTTGCCAAACCACTTCAAAGTACTTGGTATTTCCTGAATTTGTGTGTGGCATGTAAAGCTTTGATGTGGAATGCTCTTTTCATGACGTACTTTTACAGTATTGTTGTTTTAAAATCAGGCATCTCCATTTTAGAGCTTCTTTGTAACCCTATATCCCATTATGAGACAAAAAGGATTTGAATGGAACTGGTCACGGAAACAGAAGCTGTGGATCTGTTTTCCGGTGCTGTTGATTGATTAGTCTGATCCAAAGTCCATGCTGTTACATGATATCAGGGGGTTAGCGAGCCTTGAGGAAGTCATTCTGAGGAAGTTCAATGACTCTCTGACCAAGGATATTAGAGGAATGTCTTTTAGTCATGCTCCACAGAATCTCTGCACTAAAGTCATCTCATCTGCAGGGGACTCAAACAGGACTAGGCACCCACTAATACTCTGGACACAAGAGCGGCTGGCACTGTTTCTGAATTAACACATGCATGTGTGACATACCAACAAGTCAGAATGTCAAAAAACAAGATGTTGCCCTCGATCTAGATAATATTCATTAAACACTGAGTATGTGCCAAAACAGCGTCCTGGTCTCATATTTGTATTTTCCTAGATATAACACTTGCACTGAAGTACTACTACTTATTTACGCAAAAAACAACATAAAACATATTTTTTATGTAGCTCTTATAAATTTTACTTTGTGCATACATTATAGTAGCAAAACTAGAACAATGGATATTGATTAAATGCAAAAATGTTTAAAAAAATATATCTTTAATGATGGACCTCTAATGATGGGGGGGGGGGGGGGGGCGCTTCTGACCCTTTGCTCCTCTGGCTACGGGCCTGTACAGTGCCTGTTTAGCAGGAGGAAAACACTATCTCAATGGCCAGTAAGAGTACTGTAAGTACTGTTTATGTAGAAACAGAAATGAGGTGACATACATGTATGTTGCAGGAAAACAAACAAACAAAAAAAACCCAAAAAACACAAAGACGTAAAAAAAAAGGCACACAATTAGTCACACCCATATTGTTACAGCCTGCATCAGTTTTCCTCCAGAGCACCCTGAGGCAACAAACATGTCAAAACAACATACTGGATTCTCTTTTCTTTTCTGTAGTGTTGTTTTGCCCCCTACAAAAAAAAAGGATCCAATTTGCTTTACATATCGCTGATGTATTTTTCACAAGTTACTTTGTAAAACCGTGTTTCTCAACATTAAAAAGCAGTTTAGCACTTGCAGAATTAAAAGTGCACATTAGATTGCAGGCTGCACTTGGCGTGGGCATGAAAAATTCAGTGGCTCTTTATATTAACCAGGTTAAGCGCTGCACACAGCATTTAGATAGATGAAATGGAATCTTTTAGCATTACTAATTCATCCACAGCAAAACTGTGGTTGAGACGTTGTGCTGGATTCTATTGTTACACGCTGCAAGCCGCCTCGCAGCTAAAACGATGGTGTGCTGTTTGAAAAGACCACGGGGACGTCTATCATAACCTACTTTCTTTAGTTCACTTTCATTGTGATTAAAATGTGCTTCTGCTGTTCCCCATCCTAAACTATGAAATATCTTTCAGCTCTCGCTCTCCAACATCATATAACACCTGCACTCGGACAGATACAGAATCACTTATGTTCGAATATGAACATCAGCAACCTCTGAAAATCATTTGAACCTCAGTGGGCTGAAGACTGCGTGAGATTACTTTATGGCATATGAACTCTGACACCCTATATTCAACATGATAGAGAGTACATTCAACACTGTTCAGAATTAAAAGGTGTACTGTATTTTCTGGTGTATAAATCACCTAATTTTATTACATCCGCCAAGGATGCCAAGATTTCACTTTATATAGGTTTTGAAGGATTCCGTAAAAAAAAAAATACACCATAGATTCTCACCAAATTTGCACCACAGATAGATATTAAGGCCTGTAAGACTCCAATGAATTTTGGATGTGATCCTGATCCAGATTGGCGGACATCAGAAATGTCAGCTTGCTCTTGTTTTATTTTTAATTTTACTAGTTTGGAAGTTGTAGACTTATACTCCAGTGCAACTCATATACCAATAAATAAATAAAATAAAAGTCATGTGCTACTAATAATTTTAATAACTATTTATATAGGACTTGTTCAGTAATCAAAGCAGGAAACAAAATAAGCTCCAATAATAAAAGAATATGTGCAAACAATAAAAAGTACACTACAACGCAGCACAAAAATCCCAATTTAAACATCGACAGTAAAGAAAAAAGGTGTGATTTATATGCTGGAAACTACAGCAATTGTATAACCTTCTAATTATGAGGTGTTTCAATTCATGGAAAGGGTTAAATTGACACCTTCACAGAGTCACATTGCGGTGGTAGACAGATGAATCAACACTGATATGTTCATCATCTCTTATAAACATCTTCAACACTGTGCACAGTTTAACATAGTGAGGGTTAAATTGACACTTTAACAGTTAAAAATCAACTCAGATTTTAACACTATAGGGTTTGCTTTTTGGTCTAAGCCAGCTGTTTCCAAACGTAAGAACAATGGGCCCCTCATCTCAAAAATGGTTTTGGGCCCACCCAAACCTTTAATCACAATTTTGATTGACACACAAAACTAAAATGAAATATTTCGATAAGTATATTAAGTTAAACTAGATCAGATAAATGAAGAAGAACACATTTTAAATCTCGTGGGTTTATGATTTTTACCATTATTATTATCATTATTAGTATTATTATCCTGTGTGGGCTCTTGCTTGCCTCTACTGGTGGTTGGCTCTCACTGCGGTATTGTATCACTTCCTGTTCCGGAGCACAGCGGTGTTTTGCTGTATCTGTTAGCTGTTTAATCTGCGCAGTTAGATTGATCTAGTTAACTAGATAACGATTTGTTTCACAGTGTAATCTTCACGTGCCTTAACTAAAGCACTCCCTCTGCTGAATCACCTCTAAATTATTTACACATTATTCACTGTGTGTTTTTAGGAATCCGCTAGCTTAGCGCAGCTACTAGCTCTTAGCCGGTTTAGCATGGCGGCTTCTCCTGTCTCTACCGCACTTTTCTGCTCTGGGTGTGAAATGTTTAGTTATTCATCGGCCTCCTTTAGCAGTAATGGTACTTGTAATAAGTGTAGATTATTCGTAGCTTTGGAGGCCAGGCTGGGTGAATTGGAGACTCGGCTCTGCACCGTGGAAAATTCTACAGCTAGCCAGGCCCCTGTAGTCGGTGCGGACCAAGGTAGCTTAGCCGCCGTTAGTTTCCCTCTGGCAGATCCCAAGCAGCCGGGAAAGCAGGCCGACTGGGTGACTGTGAGGAGGAAGCGTAGTTCTAAACAGAAGCCCCGTGTACACCGCCAACCCGTTCACATTTCTAACCGTTTTTCCCCACTCGGCGACACACCCGCCGAGGATCAAACGCTGGTTATTGGCGACTCTGTTTTGAGAAATGTGAAGTTAGCGACACCAGCAACCATAGTCAATTGTCTTCCGGGGGCCAGAGCAGGCGACATTGAAGGAAATTTGAAACTGCTGGCTAAGGCTAAGCATAAATTTGGTAAGATTGTAATTCACGTCGGCATTAATGACACCCGGTTACGCCAATCGGAGGTCACTAAAATTAACATTGAATCGGTGTGTAACTTTGCAAAAACAATGTCGGACTCTGTAGTTTTCTCTGGGCCCCTCCCCAATCGGACCGGGAGTGACATGTTTAGCCGCATGTTCTCCCTGAATTGCTGGCTGTTTGAGTGGTGTCCAAAAAATGAGGTGGGCTTCATAGATAATTGGCAAAGCTTCTGGGGAAAACCTGGTCTTGTTAGGAGAGACGGCATCCATCCCACTTTGGATGGAGCAGCTCTCATTTCTAGAAATCTGGCCAATTTTATTAAATCCTCCAAACCGTGACTATCCAGGGTTGGGACCAGGAAGCAGAGTTGTAGTCTTACACACCTCTCTGCAGCTTCTCTCCCCCTGCCATCCCCTCATTACCCCATCCCCGCAGAGACGGTGCCTGCTCCCAGACCACCAATAACCAGCAAAAATCTATTTAAGCATAAAAATTCAAAAAGAAAAAATAATATAGCTCCTTCAACTGCACCACAGACTAAAACAGTTAAATGTGGTCTATTAAACATTAGGTCTCTCTCTTCTAAGTCCCTGTTAGTAAATGATATAATAATTGATCAACATATTGATTTATTCTGCCTTACAGAAACCTGGTTACAGCAGGATGAATATGTTAGTTTAAATGAGTCAACACCCCCGAGTCACACTAACTGCCAGAATGCTCGTAGCACGGGCCGAGGAGGAGGATTAGCAGCAATCTTATATTCCAGCTTATTAATTAATCAAAAACCCAGACAGAGCTTTAATTCATTTGAAAGCTTGACTCTTAGTCTTGTCCATCCAAATTGGAAGTCCCAAAAAACAGTTTTATTTGTTGTTATCTATCGCCCACCTGGTCGTTACTGTGAGTTTCTCTGTGAATTTTCAGAACTTTTGTCTGACTTAGTGCTTAGCTCAGATAAGATAATTATAGTGGGCGATTTTAACATCCACACAGATGCTGAGAATGACAGCCTCAACACTGCATTTAATCTATTATTAGACTCAATTGGCTTTGCTCAAAATGTAAATGAGTCCACCCACCACTTTAATCATATCTTAGATCTTGTTCTGACTTATGGTATGGAAATAGAAGACTTAACAGTATTCCCTGAAAACTCCCTTCTGTCTGATCATTTCTTAATAACATTTACATTTACTCTGATGGACTACACAGCAGTGGGGAATAAGTTTCATTACACTAGAAGTCTTTCAGAAAGCACTGTAACTAGGTTTAAGGATATGATTCCTTCTTTATGTTCTCTAATGCCATATACCAACACAGTGCAGAGTAGCTACCTAAACTCTGTAAGTGAGATAGAGTATCTCGTCAATAGTTTTACGTCCTCATTGAAGACAACTTTGGATGCTGTAGCTCCTCTGAAAAAGAGAGCTTTAAATCAGAAGTGCCTGACTCCGTGGTATAACTCACAAACTCGCAGCTTAAAGCAGATAACCCGTAAGTTGGAGAGGAAATGGCGTCTCACTAATTTAGAAGATCTTCACTTAGCCTGGAAAAAGAGTCTGTTGCTCTATAAAAAAGCCCTCCGTAAAGCTAGGACATCTTACTACTCATCACTAATTGAAGAAAATAAGAACAACCCCAGGTTTCTTTTCAGCACTGTAGCCAGGCTGACAAAGAGTCAGAGCTCTATTGAGCCGAGTATTCCTTTAACTAGTAATGACTTCATGACTTTCTTTGCTAATAAAATTTTAACTATTAGAGAAAAAATTGCTCATAACCATCCCAAAGACGTATCGTTATCTTTGGCTGCTTTCAGTGATGCCGGTATTTGGTTAGACTCTTTCTCTCAGATTGTTCTGTCTGAGTTATTTTCATTAGTTACTTCATCCAAACCATCAACATGTCTATTAGACCCCATTCCTACCAGGCTGCTCAAGGAAGCCCTACCATTATTTAATGCTTCGATCTTAAATATGATCAATCTATCTTTGTTAGTTGGCTATGTACCACAGGCTTTTAAGGTGGCAGTAATTAAACCATTACTTAAAAAGCCATCACTTGACCCAGCTATCTTAGCTAATTATAGGCCAATCTCCAACCTTCCTTTTCTCTCAAAAATTCTTGAAAGGGTAGTTGTAAAACAGCTAACTGATCATCTGCAGAGAAATGGTCTATTTGAAGAGTTTCAGTCAGGTTTTAGGATTCATCATAGTACAGAAACAGCATTAGTGAAGGTTACAAATGATCTTCTTATGGCCTCAGACAGTGGACTCATTTCTGTGCTTGTTCTGTTAGACCTCAGTGCTGTTTTTGATACTGTTGACCATAAAATTTTATTACAGAGATTAGAGCATGCCATAGGTATTAAAGGCACTGCGCTGCGGTGGTTTGAATCATATTTATCTAATAGATTGCAATTTGTTCATGTAAATGGGGAATCTTCTTCACAGACTAAGGTTAATTATGGAGTTCCACAAGGTTCTGTGCTAGGACCAATTTTATTCACTTTATACATGCTTCCCTTAGGCAGTATTATTAGACGGCATTGCTTACATTTTCACTGTTACGCAGATGATACCCAGCTTTATCTATCCATGAAGCCAGAGGACACACACCAATTAGCTAAACTGCAGGATTGTCTTACAGACATAAAGACATGGATGACCTCTAATTTCCTGCTTTTAAACTCAGATAAAACTGAAGTTATTGTACTTGGCCCCACAAATCTTAGAAACATGGTGTCTAACCAGATCCTTACTCTGGATGGCATTACCCTGACCTCTAGTAATACTGTGAGAAATCTTGGAGTCATTTTTGATCAGGATATGTCATTCAAAGCGCATATTAAACAAATATGTAAGACTGCTTTTTTGCATTTACGCAATATCTCTAAAATCAGAAAGGTCTTGTCTCAGAGTGATGCTGAAAAACTAATTCATGCATTTATTTCCTCTAGGCTGGACTATTGTAATTCATTATTATCAGGTTGTCCTAAAAGTTCCCTGAAAAGCCTTCAGTTAATTCAAAATGCTGCAGCTAGAGTGCTGACGGGGACTAGAAGGAGAGAGCATATCTCACCCATATTGGCCTCTCTTCATTGGCTTCCTGTTAATTCTAGAATAGAATTTAAAATTCTTCTTCTTACTTATAAGGTTTTGAATAATCAGGTCCCATCTTATCTTAGGGACCTCACAGTACCGTATCACCCCAATAGAGCGCTTCGCTCTCAGACTGCAGGCTTACTTGTAGTTCCTAGGGTTTGTAAGAGTAGAATGGGAGGCAGAGCCTTCAGCTTTCAGGCTCCTCTCCTGTGGAACCAGCTCCCAATTCGGATCAGGGAGACAGACACCCTCTCTACTTTTAAGATTAGGCTTAAAACTTTCCTTTTTGCTAAAGCTTATAGTTAGGGCTGGATCAGGTGACCCTGAACCATCCCTTAGTTATGCTGCTATAGACGTAGACTGCTGGGGGGTTCCCATGATGCACTGTTTCTTTCTCTTTTTGCTCTGTATGCACCACTCTGCATTTAATCATTAGTGATCGATCTCTGCTCCCCTCCACAGCATGTCTTTTTCCTGGTTCTCTCCCTCAGCCCCAACCAGTCCCAGCAGAAGACTGCCCCTCCCTGAGCCTGGTTCTGCTAGAGGTTTCTTCCTGTTAAAAGGGAGTTTTTCCTTCCCAATTTCGCCAAGTGCTTGCTCACAGGGGGTCATTTTAACCGTTGGGGTTTTTACGTAATTATTGTATGGCCTTGCCTTACAATATAAAGCGCCTTGGGGCAACTGTCTGTTGTGATTTGGCGCTATATAAATAAAATTGATTGATTGATATTATTATTATCATCATCACTAATATGTACTTTTACAATTAATTGCAAAAATGGAAATCAAAGACTTTTTACAATGTATTTTTAATAGCCACACAGGGCCCACCTGGAGTACTTGCACTTTGAGAGTCGATGGTCGAAGCTGTTGGCTTCAAGGAAAAATAAGATTTGACACTCTGGTGCAAATTGGCCTTGGTTCCAATACATCCTCTAATGTTTCCACTTAGAAAGAGTCAGATGAGAGAAGACAAATGAACCACAATGAAGACTCGTTTAGTGGACCGTTGCCCCACTTAAACATCATGACGGATGCTAATGACGCCCATAATTACTTTTTGTGAAATGGTGATAATTACTAATCTTTTACAGCTCTTTATTCACAGCCTGTCTCAGTAATGACTATTTGAGTAATAAACGGTGACTGTTAGTGTTTGAACTTTAAAAAACACCAACACAAACTCAATGGATACAAACACCTTCTGTCAGGTGATTTTAAATACCTAGCAAATGATGAGTCACCTGTTACCGAAATTCATCATTTAACATGTTGAAAAGATACACTTAGACTTTAGCTGGTGAGCTGAACATGGTTTGAACCAATACACAGTAATCTATTTCTAGACTAAAAGTTAAGATATAACTATCTGAAAAGGTACATACTGTATTTAAAGGGGAACACGGACATTTTTCAGCTCTATTATTAGATGTTTTCAGTTGAATCCTTTGGCACAGCACAAAAATGACTTTAATCAGTGCAATATTGATTTAGACAGCAAACACTGTCAAGGGCTAATTGGTAACATAATGTTACTGTATGGGACAACCAAAAAACACTCACAATAAACCACTTCTTCATGCTACTGAACAGGTAAAAATGTCTTAAGAAGTGTTGAATAGCATGGAGAGGATCCCTACATGGGGGTGCAGTATCTTACACCTCTGTCACACAATTTAGCCAGTGTATGCTGACCGTATTAATAACTGGCCTATGCGGGCGTACATCTAATAAGTTATGGGTAAGTTTGTATAAAAGCATGCTGAAACACACTGATATACATCATAATACGGCGAGTACATTGAAAAATTTTGGGCATGCGCAATATTTTTGACGTATGGCTCATATGTCCTGCATACACGGACCATAAGTTGTAGGTAAGTTATGTGATTGTTGACACGTTTCTTGTAAGTTACTTATAAGTCGAAATACATCCACTGATGCTGTCCATTGATTGCCTGAACAACTATAAGCTGCAATCCTCATCCAAACAGCTCAGACTGTTACAAATATTAAAACCATTGACACACTGAATAAATATAATCTGACGTGTTTGTTTCAGTCAGATTCATCATCACAGCCTGATGAAAACCTATCCATATGAAGCGTCCTGATTTTGGAAAACGACGTCTGAAAATACTGTAGTTCCTTGTCCTGGCTGAAGAAACGTAGCGTTTTTAAAGAAGTCCCTCTGTGTTTTGTCTGTTTCCTGTTGTGTTTCTCAACCTGAACCAGAGAATGCCGGCACTTTGTGCCACTAAAAGAAAATTAATGTATTTTAAAAGTGGAAAGATTCATAGCGCCTCATTCATTCATGTCAGTGTTTATCACAGAATTCAGTCATCTCTTCAGCATTCTGCACGTGATGAAAATAAATTCCATGATCCACCAAGACAAAAATAATGTAAAATTAAATACAGCAATCAGAGATTTCTGATGTCCACCAATCCGGATCCAGATCACCTCCAAAATTCAGTGGAATCTTCCATGCCCTAATACCGATCTGTGGTGCAAATTTGGTGAGAATCCATGAAGTAGTTTTGATATGTATCTGTGTTGAAAATTTCGTCAAAATCTGTAAAGTACTTTTGACGTAATCCTTCAAAGTTTATATAAAGTTAAATCTTTATCCAGAATCCTGATTCAGATCTGGATCACCTCCATAATTGAATGGAGTCTGCCATGGCCTAATATTTATCTGTGGCAAAAATTTGGTGAGAATTTGTGAAGTAGTTTTGATGTAATCCTTCAAGTCCTTTGGACATAATCCTTCAAAGCCTATATAAAGTGAATCTTGATCCAGAATCCGGATCCAGATCACCTCCAAACAGTGTTGTATAAAGTGCTGGAAAATCATACTTAAGTAAAAGTACAGATACCCATTAAAAAATGACAAGTCACTGATTGAAATGCTACTCAAGTAAAAGTCTTAAAGTATCTAGTATTTATTGTAATTAAGTATGACAAGTAATGTACAACTAAATGTACTCAAGTATTGAAAGTAAAAATACAAGTAAATGTTAATAATCAAAAACGGACAGATTTTTTTTTTTTTTTATAAAAGTTTATCTAGTCAAAATACTGAAAATTGTGCACATCACACAAAAACACTTCAGAAACAAGGTTTCAAAACCTAAACGACAGTAGGCTACTCACTAGGTGTTCACAGGAAACAGTTATTTATTTCTATATGTATTTATTTATTTTCATTGTTACATGGTTTTATCTTTTCTGTTGTGTTTTGTTTCATTAGGTTCTTTTTGTCTCTTTCTCTAAAATTTTATTGTAACATTATTAGTCTATTATTACTGACTCTTATTATCTATTATGTAGACAATTATTGTTGTTGTTATTATTATTAATATACGAATAAAAATAAATTTAAAAAATTACAATTTGACTCTTTTACGACAACAAACACAAATCAACACAAATGTGCTGATGGGAACAGCTTAATGGTAACTTTAACATTAAAGACGCCATAGACATGCTAACATGTTAGCATCGGTCCCGTTTTTAAGTTGTAAAATACATCTATCAACTGTTTCAGAAGACCATAACAGGTCGGTTTAACATAAAAAATATTAAATATTACTCACAGACATATGCTCTTCAGGGTTTTAGCGGGAAAAAAATAGGATAAAGCGAAATAAAATCCACGAATCATAGATCGAAGCACGGCTTCAACCTGCGACTCACTGCTTCGATTGGTTCAAGGTTCAAAGCAAAGCCATGCTGCAGAAAAGTTGATTACAGACCCGCTGCAGGTTTGTAATCAATGTAGAGAAATGATCATTTTCCTGAAAACACCCCACAAGTGCGCAACTGCAAAAAAAAACTACCGGACATGCCTCATGACAAATCGGCCTGGCTCCGTTGCAGTCACTAATAATCAGTGGTGTCTCTGGGTGAAAACACAACTTTTTTCGTGTGTGTGTGTTTTTTTGTAATGAGTAACGGCATGGCGAATAGAAAATGTATCGGAGTAGAAGTACGCAATTAAGGTCGGAAATGTAGTGAAGTACTAAAAGTGAAAGTAAGCTGAATTAAAAAAAACTCAAGTAAAGTACAAAGTCTCCCAAAACGTACTTAAGTACAGTAGTGAAGCATTTTACTTTGTTACTATACAACACTGCCTCTAAAATTCAGTGGAGTCTTCCATGCCCTAATATCTATCTGTGGTGCAAATTTGGTGAGAATCTGTGAAGCAGTTTTGACGTAATCCTTTAAAGTGTATATAACGTGAAATCTTGATCCAGAATCTGGATTTGGATCCAGATCACCTCCAAAATTTAATGGAGTCTTCCATGGCCTAATATCTATCTGTGGTGAAAAGTTGGTGACAATCCGTACAGTAGTTTTGACATATAATGTTGGGCAACTAATCATAGTTGATTAAGTAAGTTTAATAGACTAAAAGATGAGACTGTTTTATGAAACCGGGCCCTGGTCTCAGACTTCTCAGCTCTGATCGGTACTGCTGCTACTCCAGCTCTGCAGTGCACTGCTACTTATCCTGATTCAGTCTGTGCTTCTTGGCTTTTTCTTTAATGAAAA